>NC_046657.1:75861329-75893459 GCF_010883055.1 Belonocnema kinseyi | reverse complement strand
TGCCCAACTTATTCCCGAGTTCCGATCTGGGCCCGATCGGATTTTTCACATGTGGCCGCAAGGGTGTGGCTCGAGTCAGAACCACGTCGGGTCGAGTTAGATTTGACAAGATTATGTCAAGTTTTCTGTTAGGGATCGTCCATATATTACGTAAGACATTTTTCTTTTATTTATATCGCTGTGTCCTTTTCAACTTGATAAAAATATTATTTTCGTCGTTATTCAAACAACAGAAAAACGTCTTACGTAATATATGGACAATCCCTTATCGCCGTAATATTGTTTTTCTTTCATAGAACTTAAAATGCCAAAAGCAAAAAGAATTGTTGGTGAGATTTCTTATATCCGCAACGAAGGCAAAGGTAAGCTTTAATTCGCTAGAATCAACATCACAGTTCATTTTTAGCTTCTGAAGATTTCCAGCAATGTATTCGAGAATATATAATGCGTTCCCCAAAATTTACCCCTTAGTCATACGTCGATACCCTCGTCATCAAAAACGTTTTAAAAGTTGGAAAACCACCTTGAATAATGCAAAAATGATTTAGAACTCTAAATTGATTACATTTTTTTTTATTTACGGTTTTCAGGAAAATTATAAAAAGGGGGAAATCTTAAAGTGCCATGTAAACAATTTGGAATTCTGAATCATTTTTGCATTCATCAAGGTGAATTTCCAATTTTTAACACGTTTTTGATGACGAGGGGAGGTTATGTATGACTTAGGGGTAGTTTTTGTGTAACTTATGATACATTATCGAAGAGAAAAAAAAGAGCAAAAAAAATATCGACGAGCAGTGTTTTCTAAGTTTTATTATTTTGTATGCTTTTTTCATACATATATGTGATCCGCTGCATAGGTTCACGTGTAAGGGTAGTTTCAGGGTAATTACAATAAGAGAGAAATTTGCATGTTGCATGTTTTTGATTTTGAGTCCTAAATAATTTTTATATTGTTCAAGGTGGTTTTTTAACTTTTAAAACGTTTTTTATCACAAGGGGTGAGTATGTGTGACTTAGGGGTTGTTTTCGGGAGCGTACTATATATTATCAGAGAGCAAAAAAATATCGACTAACAGTGTTTTCTAAGATTTATTATTTTGTATGTTTTATTCATACATATATATATGTTCCGCTGCATAAGTTCACGCGGAAGGGTAGTTTTTCAGGAAAATTATAAAAAGGGGGAAATTTTAAAGTGCTATGTAATTAATTTGGAGTTCTAAATCATTTTTACATTGTTCAAGGTGGTTTTACAAGATGAAAAACGTTTTTGATCACGAGGGGTGAGTATATATGACTTAGGGGTAGTTTTTAGGCAGCGTGTTATATATTATCAGAGTGTAAAAAAAGAGCCAAAAAATATCAACTAACAGTGTTTTCTAAGTTTTATTATTTGTATGTTTTTTTCATACATATAAATTTTACTGCATAGGTTCATGTGTAAGGGTAGTTTTTCGGGAAAATTATGAAGAGGGGAAAATTTTGAAGTTCCATTTAATCAATTTAGAGTTCTAAATCATTTTTGCATTGTTCAAGGTGGTTTTCCAACTTTTAAAACGTTTTTGATGACGAGGGGTATGTATGTATGACTTAGGGGTAGTTTTTGGGTAACGCATTATATATTGTCGCAGAGCAAAAAAAGAGCAAAAAAATATCAACTAACAGTTTCTTCTAAGTTTAATTATTTGTAATGCTTTTTCCATACATATAAATGTTCTGCTGCATACGTTCACGTGTAAGGGTAGTTTTGGGGAAATTATTAAGGAGGCGAAATTTTCAAGTGTCATGTAATTAATTTGAAGCCCTAAATCATGTTTACATTGTTGAAGGTGGTTTTCCCATTTTCAAAACTTTTTCGATCCCGGGGGTGTTTGTGTAAGACTTAGGGGTAGTTTTTTGGGAAACGTAATATATATCATCATAAAGCAAAAAGAAGCAAAAAAATCTCCACTCATTTTTTATCGCATTATAATCATTTTTAGTGAGTTTTCGTAGGTGGCGGCGCTGAGTGGACGTCCTGCTAGCGCCGCCAGCCTTTTCTCCGAAGTTTAAAAAACAAAAAAAAATTTTTTTAGCATAAAATAAGCAAAAAAAAGCAAAAAAAATATGGCGTATTCCATTTTATAATTTGCCTTGGTGGCGGCGCTGAGTGTACGGACCTTTTGTCAAACCTTACTAGTTTTCTTCAAAATGAAAACTCTCCTCGGTAAATTAAAGCAATACAAACAGATAATGGAATGTAGAATATTGAAAATGAGATAGAATGTATAATGATAGATAATGTAGGACATTTAAAAATTGAAGTTTTCTAAAATACAAAGTTCAAAAAATATTATTATCAAAACTTTTGAAATTTTATGAATTACAGAAATAAAAAATTAAAGGGGTAATATCTGGGCTAGATCGGGACCCCATTTAGGATGCCCAGATCTGGAACCTATCGGGTAGGTCATTTCATGTACAGTCTGGCGCTATGCAGGTTACCCTATCGGGCCTATATTTTTCCCGATCGGCGCCCGACCGATGCCCCACTAAATTTACCTCTTTCCTCCTTTCTTTAAAAATAATTCCTCTTTTATTTCTGATATCAAGATACTTTCCCTTTTTCCCATGGTGTAAACCGTCCTGGAAATACCTGAAAATCTGAAAATTTTTTTGAATTTTCCTTAGGGGCCATCTATAAACTTTAATTCTATAGACTTTAAGTCTTTAAGTCATTTCGATAACAATGATTACGTTTAATGATGATAAATGACAAATAAATTCATAGAACGCAATAAGAAAATTTAACTATTTTTGTTTAAAATACTACTATTTGAAAAAATTCTGTTAATAATGTTATCAATTAATGTATGCATGCTCCGGATTTTATACCTACAACATCTTCGCAAAAATGTCAGATACAGTATTAAATTAAGCTGTTCCCATCAAAACAGTCACTCGACTTCGTCCGTCGTTACGCGGAAGACCCGGATTCACCCCAGAAAAGTTTTAAAATGTAATTATAATAACAATAATATCGCTTAGGTTTAATTTTTCCCATTTAAAAAGATTTTTGAAAGTTCTGTTATTTCGTTTAATTTGATACATTTAAAAATGTATATATCTTTCAGAATTTAGCAGGCAAATATTAAATGACAAATTTTTTCCATTTGTTAGTAGGACAGAGACTAAGGTCTGTTTAGCGCTAATTTTAATTGCTGTAGTTTGTTCGGGCTGATAAGATTTCCAATTCTTTTACCACGCAGATTACCACCACCCATTGGAATATTACATCATTCTGATTGATTTTTCAGGTATATGTAGCGATAGAAATGGTTCAGATTGAGCAGTCATCTTTCAGGAAATCTGACAAGAAAAATGAAGATCGCGTTTGGAACTCTGCTCCTTGCCCTTGTGGTTTTCATCAATTTTGGTGGTAAGTTTGACTACTATAATACAAATCTTGGAAGGGGTTCGAAAGGAATGATGGAAAAGGGTAGAAAATGAAACATTTGTATGAAGGATTTTGTATGACTCGAAAAATTGTAAAAATGTTATCAGTTGTTTATTATCCGACGTAGGATACAACATCGGTATCGACACCGAAAACTATGCAGGAAACGGTGTGAATTTAAAAAAATGTATTTATAAGTGTGGTAGCAAACCACAATAATGAATAATTGAATTTATAATTTTTCACAATCATAATGATATAAGTGAGTTGCAGGAAATAGTAAGCGCAAATTATTATAGGCAAAAGAAATATGGTTTTAAAGGATTTATTTCATCACACAAATAATCATAACATAATAATGATATTATTAGTAACTTGAATTTTTCAAACCCAAAGCTGTTTTCTATAGTCATTTCACCGTTAGCTTAGTATTTTATTTTCTATTTTGCTCTAATAGTGTTTTTTTCTCAAAGTACAAAATTTTAGCTCAAAAATTTTTGTTATTAGGATGGTAGTTAGACTAACCATTTAATAGATTTCAATCAATCTCTGCGTTCTTCAAAAACTTTCTCACGTCGGAAATTTAATCGGAAATATATTTCCAATATTTCTGTGCCTGGTTTGTCGATTTATTCCCTTCACACCAACATGAATGACTTTTTCATAAATTAGGCTTGGAACAGTGAAACAGAAACTCCAGAAATTTACACTAATAATAATTGAAAATTGCATAAATATTCTTTAGTAAAATAAATAAAAAAATATATTGTCCTTGCTTGAATATAAAATATTATTGAAAGAATAAAAAATAATGAAATCATTATTTAATGATAAGGTTTTTAATTTGGATGCATACCTTTCACTATTTTGTTTTTCGAAGGCGTTAACAGCTGCCGAACGATTTCCTGATTACCATTCTATTCATAATTTCTATTTGGCCTCTAAAAATTTTCTAAATATCAAAGTGAATATAAAACCCTCCATCAAGGTGGACCTATACAAATTTTTAATTTTCGCGTTTTTACGAAGAAACAGGTAACTCCTGCAATTTTGCCGAAATGAGTTTCTAGATTTCAACGTTCAAAAGCGCCCGCGCTCTCAATTGGTCGCGATACGTATAGAGGACGCACAATCAGTTTAGCACGCATAATACGGTAAAATTCCCTAGAAATATGGGACTTAATTGCGTCTCGTTATTCGGTTTGCTGTCCTGATAAGCAGACTGTCGCATACACAGTGTTCTCATTGTGTATTTCTATAACAGGTGACGTTTTTACGCAGATTGTCAATCAGTCAAAAAACCAACAAAAAACCAAATCGTAAGCATTCCAAATGGTTTTTAAACGTTAATCACGATTAGTTGAAAGCTTTATTGTAAAAAAAAGTGTACTTGGATACTAGGCGGAGTGGTGGTGGTGGGGGGGGGGGGGCTGTCTGTTTTCTTCCACTTTAGCCATCTGGTCAACCTAATTTCCCGATAATATTCATGTATGAAGTTATTGACATAGACATCTTCACCATTAATCGTAGAACCGATTGTAAACTTGCAAGTAAACAAAGATGCGTCAAACAATAAGCATACGTACCTGCCTAATCGGCTTGATACGAAATCAGAACGAAGGACACTCTTTTACGTACAACCTCTCCAACAATTTTCATTTAAGGGCATGCTCTTCGGTGACCACGTGACCAAACTAGTCCCCGGTTATGAGCATTTTTTTTGTGTTCACTGTTTCCACACGGATTGAGATATCGTGTTTAAAATTTGACAGATTAAATAAAAGGCACTAAAGAACGTTTTTATCCATCAATATGTTGATAATTTTAAAGACATTTTATTTATAAATTGGTGAAATAGGATATTACCATTCGAGTTATAGATCTTTGCAGATAATGTTTGGTTTGATGCATTTCAGATTTTTTGATTCGCGTATATTGAGCACTGACACAAATTGTGGACTACATCGTATGAACCTTTAAAAAAATTAATATAAGCAATAAAATTTGCACATTCGTTGCAAATAAAAAATTTAGCATCTGCACACACGTAATCTATGATTATTTTTGGAGCATTTTTAGCGATTTCTACCGGACAAAAAAAGAAACTTTAAACGTCGATAAAGTCGAGATCACCTCACTAAGTTCGTTCATGCAATTTTTGTACAGAGAATGAATTTATTTTCATTTTTTTGGACCTCACTATGTCCACACTGATTAAGATATCGTGTTCAGGATTTAGGAAGAAATACAGAAAGCACTAAGGCACGTTTGTATACATCAAAATGTTTATAATTACGTAGGAAGTTTTCTAGTGAAATACTACAGGAATAGGAAATAAACTTTTAACGTCGATAAAGTAGATACCTCGATTAAAAAAAATCGTGGAACATATTAGAATGTGATACTCGAAAATCCGTCCAAGTCCCATCTTGAGAAATGTTTATCTTCAGAAAATAATTAAAATTTTCTAATGGTTATATATTGTTGTAGATTTTTTGTACTGGTGTGAAACAATTCTAAGAATAAAAATAAAATTTCGCCCCGGGGTGAAAGACAAGGCGAGTCCGACGCTGAGCCCCACTGGTTGGTTCACTATCAACAATACTTATTAGCTGATCGATTCAACGTCAAGAATTATGGAAATTGGTTGGAAAACTCCAACGAGTAAATTTTAGCACATTGCTTGTGTTGCTATGTTTCCAATTTTAAATTTATCTTTTATATTTAGGACCAAAAAAATGAAAATCATTTTACGCAAAAATTTCATGAACGAACTTAGTCACTTGATGCCGATTTTATCGACGTTAAAGTTTATTTTTTTCCTCGCTAGAAATTGCTAAAAATGCTCAAAAAATAATGATAGGATACGTGTATGCAGATACTTCTTTGTTGATTTGCAACGAATTTGCAAATTTTATTGCTTATATTAATTTTTTCGAGGTTTAGACGGTTTAGTATAAAATTGGTGTCAGTGCTCAATATAAGCGAATCAAAAAATCTAAAATGCATCAAACCAAAAATGATCTGCAAAGTACTATAGCTCGAATGGTAATATCCTATTCCATTAATTTATAAATAAACTTTCTTTAAAATTACCAATACATTGATGTACACAAACGGTCGTTAGTGTTTTTTATTGTATCTGACAAAGTTTAAATACGATATCTAAATCCGTGTGGACACAGTAAACAACAAAAATAAATGTTCATAACCGGGGACTAGTTTGGTCACGTGGTCACCGAAAAGCATGCCCTTAATGAAATAAAATAAAACGATGCTAATATTAGCTCCCTGTGCGACTGCGTTTGCGTTAGGTGTGCGTGCTGGTTGCCGGCACTTGGCGCGCGATTCAAAATTACTTTAAAAACCATTCTTATAATTTAAGTAAATAATTATTAAAATATCCACAAGAATATACACAAATTATGTAACTTTTGAATGCAGGAAAAACAAAATTATAACACATATTTTATATAAATAATAGTTTATTTTTATGCAATTATAAACACAAACATAAATTTTACAAAACATTTAATTTAAAGATAAGTTTCTGGGAAAAGCGATCAAAAATAATTATTTATAAGTTTTTAATATTTTGTATATATTTTTCTGGGAATTCATATAATCGTATAACCTATAAATACATAAATTGTCAGGACATCATTGTAGTTATGTTTCTTTTCTTTTTGTTTTACTTTAAGCGTCGTTTTTCCACGTCCAAATTGAAAAGAACAATATTCTCAGCTAAAAATTTATTTTAAAGGAAGTCAAGTATGATCATTATTATATTCTGCAATTAACTTCTACATATTAAGCTTCTGAAATATTATATGGTATTTCAAAAAATGTTTCAGTTAAAAATGTTTTGTGAAATATAAGTCAGTCTTTAAAGTTCAATGAAATTAAACAAAAGTTAAACAATTTATATACATATCTGTGCATATTTTAGTAATTATATATTTAAATTATAAGAATTGTTTCAAATGTAATTTTGAATCGCGCTCCAAGTGTGGCAAACCAGGGCTCAGCCCTATCACAAGCACAGTAACACAGGGTGCTAACATTGGCATTATTGATAAAATCTCGAGTAATAGTGTACCGCAGTTCAAGTGCGTGTATTTATTATTTACGAATAATTAAAAAAAATAGTACCCTTTGATTCTGATATGAAACCGAAGAGAGATTCCAGATTTGTTCTTCAAAAAAATTATTTAAATTTTCTCTTCTATCCTTCAACTTATATTTTCTATACAATGAAGATTAATATATTTTTGTTATTATTTTATAAAAAGACATTTATACAATTTTTGATTCTTATTAGTGAAATTTTCTATAGAATATATTTTTAAAAGTATTTTTAAAATAATATTAGCGCGAAATAAAAACGAAAATGTTAATCTAACGACGAAATGAATGTAGAAAAAAGTTTTGGATTTAAAAAATTCAAGTTACTATTATTATCATTATTATGTTATAATTATTTGTACCTGCACTGAAAAATTTTCGTCAAGCGGCTGCATTGTTAGAAGGAACGCAGCGTCACCACAGTCTTTCGTGCCTCACGACGATCATGCGCGTGAATCACATTGCGGACTTTCACGGTAGCCACCACTGCGATCGCAGTGCTCAGAATTATTTTGACACACAAAATTCGTGTGATGTCGCAGCGATGAGAACCATTTTGATCAGAATCCTGGCAACCGTTTAGGCCTTATGAATCAGCTGATCTTAACAATGTAAACCGATTGATTGACTTATTATCATCATTTGATGAAAAAATAACATGTCAGTAATATTTACACGATTATGAAAAAATATGAAAATAGTGTTATTGGCCCACAAATTATTAAAAAAGCAATTACACATCCCGGTAAAAGCATTGGCTAGAAGTCCCATTTTTAGTATAGTGATAAAAAGTAGATATGCCGCAGGGTGTCAAGGGACATTCTGTACTGAACTTCCATCCCGTGTTCGTTCAATTTTTGTAATTTGTTGACATTTTACAAGTGATACTTCTCTTCTTCAGCGTTTCTTAATAATTAAAATGAAAAAATTAAATTTTTTAAAGTAAAATACAGAGATACCAGTGCTATCCTAACCTAAAACTGGTAGACTTTTAAAATGTTCTTTTTCTTCTTAAATACGAAATTTTTTATTTAACTAGTTTCGTTTTTACTCGCGAACGAAATATATTCAAAATAGTGCCCAAAAAATCACATATACTTGAAATGGAAGCTTCTAATGTGTCCCCTAAGGGTTTACATTTTTCTTACACCTTCTCTATACCTTTACACACCCTCCACACACTTACTTGGTGGTGGAAGGGGGACCTATAATTTAAGGTGGGTTCCGAACCACCAAGAGCAACAGCCTTAAGTACTTAGAGAAAACCTTTTTCTCTAGAGGTACCGGTCCCACGACTCTCCGTTGATAAACAACTCCCTTGCTAGGCTAGTGTTCACCGCATGGGCCACCGAGACTCTTCCAGAGTGCGAGGCGGGAATCGAACCCGCAAGCCGAAGGAGTGGGTCCAAAGCCTACGCTTTAGCCCCCACGATCATCGTCCCACTAAATCACATGTACTTAGATTAAATATTTTGAATCACAAAAACGTCGTATTTAAAAATAAAAATAAATTTTTTCAAGTTTTTAAGTTTTAGGTTAAGAAGACACTGGTATCCTGGTATTTCACCTAAAACAATTATATTTTTTTATTTTAATTATTAGGAAACGCTGAGGAAGAGAAGTATTACTTGTAAAATGTCAGAAAATTACAAAAATTGAACGAACACTGCTTTAAATGATTTGTAGACCAATAAACCTATTTGCACAAATCTTTTTGGGTTACCACCTTCAAATATTGTTCAACATGAGGCATTAAAAAATGAAAATAAAATTAATCAATGAACATTTATATCGCTTAAATATTGATATATTATTTTTTATTCAAATTATGACAATAAGTCGTTCACTTACGATAAATCGATAACCAGACGCAAAACTACGTCAATCAATCGGTTTGCATTGTTACGATCAGCTGATACATACCGCCGAAAAGATTGCCAGGAGTGTGATCAAAATGGTTCTTATCGCTCCGACATCACTTTGCTGTTGCGCGTGAAAAAAATTCTGAACTAAGTCGTAGCTGTGGTGCCTGCCGTGAAAGTCCAAACTGTGATTCACGCGCATGATCCCGTGAAGAACTCCCATGGTCACTGTGAACATGTCACTTTCACATATTCTCGAGAATTTCGAACACACTAGGTACAGTCTTAATGCAAAAATGTGAACGATTTTTAATAATTTCTATCTCCCCTAGGTGGCGCCTGTGTTGATGCTTGTGTAGTACAAGGGGAAGATCAGGAATATAGGGACATGACGGACACGTAAATAACGAGCGAGTGATTATATTAATTACGTCTCCAAATGATTTACATTTTCTGTTTAAAACAAATTTAAATTATTTTTATTTTTAAATTGAAAAAGAGGCCGATCTGTTCAGAGTAGTACTTAAGTGTTGGGCTTAATGTCCCTGTTTAAATATTTTTTTCATTTAGAATTATGAGAAAAATAATTTGCACAAGCAGACCATTTCATGTAATATCAACAAACTCAAAGCATTTTTGATCATGCGTTATTTTATGTTTCTCTATATTGCATAAAATGGTTTATTTATGTAAATTATTCTTCCTGTAAATCTAAATTAAAAAATATATTATAATTTGCATAATATGGGTGGGGGAGCGGGGGTGGGGTTGCCGGAATAGAACTGTAGTTTGTTCTATCTCCACTAGATGGCGCTACTTCGTTACTTTACTAAGTTCATATTCTTTAACATGGGACTGTACGCAGTGTGATTTCGAAGCACTTATTTCCCGTCGCGCGCATCAGCACCGTGAATCACACTACCGCAGCCGTTTTGTTCTCTTCGCGTGAGAGCAGGCCCCTTTCCGCCTGTTTAAAACGTTACAGTCATGCAAAAGAGAAAGCAATTGCCCCACGCGTTCGAAAATGCATTTTCGCGGACAAATTAAACTGCAGGTCCGGCTAACTTTTTTGATCGTGGAAACAATTAAGTGCACCATAAATCAGTGATATTTAATGTTTAGATACAAATAAAATTAAAATAAATTGTTTAAAATATATTTTAGTATCATAGAAAGATGTTCTAAACTAATAGACGTCTATTGAATTTTTACGACACAAAATATTTTGTCGACATGAAAAATCACTTTTAAATACTTGAAACAATGTTATTTAAACTGGAAAAATATTTTTAAAAATTAATACCATGCTTTTTATCAGCAAATTACACAAATAATTTTTTTATAGTTGTATCTTTTTAGAGATGAGACATTTTTACACACAAAATTGCTGGGAATAAATTCATGGTTATTTCAGCCCGAAGGTTTTATTCTAATTGAGAAAAAAATACTATAACAAATTGTATGAACAATTGTGTTATATTCATATATTCCTACAGAAACAAATGATTTTGTTTTTTAAAAAACTTTTTGCGAATTACTTTATAACGTTACCTGCCTATTTCGTAAAATGGTTTCATACTGATTCAACAACTGAAATTTTGTTTAGCAGTTGTATAATCAATAAAGTGATGGTCGCGTATAAAAAATTATTTTTTTAATCAAACTTTTTGCGAATGACTTTATACTGAAAATTATGTCAATAATTCGATTTGTTATACTTAAATGAGAAACTTCAAAGTTTTTCATTTATCAAGATATACTTGAACTTTGTTCCATCACAGAATGAGTAAAGAAATTTAAAGGCTCTTTTTATACACTTTACTAATTATTTTATAGATTGCAATGAACTGAATTTAATATTATATAGTTAAGGTTGAATATATTAAATAGTTAAAGCATACATTTTTTGTGATATTTAACTTACAAGATTAAAAAATTATTACTTGCAAAAACATTTTTTAAAGTTTTACATATTTAGAAGGATTTTGAAAATGTCACCAAAATTCCACGGATCCACCTTCTTATTATGATAAGAAAGTAATAATTCAGTATTTTTTGTGCGATTAAAAGATGAATTTTCGATTTTTTTAAAAATTATAAAACCTGTTATGATGACCTTGTAAGTTGTTCAAAAGGTAACGTTTTCGTTTTCTTACCTTTTTTTATTTCGTGCGTTGATTGGTTTAGAATTTTTATTTTCATTTTGTATTTTGAAAAAGCCATAACTGTGATAATTTTCTTGTTATCAAAAAAATCTATCAAGATAAATTGTTAACATTTTCGTGTGCTATAAATAGTTGTACGTGGAATTTTAAAATCTTTAACCCCTAAACCTGTGTGCCAAAGACCAATTCGATTCAATTAGACGATCCAAAGACATCCAGTATACGACCGTTACCACGATCTTGTAGGAATTTCGAAAAGCAACTTTTTTCTTCTCGTGACTTTTTTTCGTATCATGCGTTGTTTGGCTTAAAATGTTCATTTTAATTAGTTTTTTTGGATTTTGAAAATGCTCTAACTCTGGTAATTTTTGATTTTTCAAAAAAAGTCATCAGTATGAATTGCTAAACTTTTTGAATACTATAAACAACCGTACAGAGAATTTTTAAATTTCCAAAAAAGTGGTCTAAAAAATATTCAAAATGTGCTCACTTTTTGAATTTTCATCCAAAGTGGCTGGCTAACGAACTTCACCTTTAGTTTGGGATACTAAACGAGTGTGCCAAAGGGCAATCTAATAGATTAATTTTTTCGAAAGTTATCGTGTTCACAGACAGATAGACGTACAGACATACAGACAGACACATTCGTAAAAACCTGTTTTTTGGTTTCAGAGGGTCTCAAAACGTGGACATTTCACAAAAACTAAGGAGGTCAAGTTTTACACAAATCTAATACCTTCTCTGATGAAAATGTAAAAAAATTTCGCACTTGAACCAAAGTCGTAAACAGCGCCAGAAACGACGTCGTATTCGGTCCCAAATTCCAATCTTGTTTCCGGCGTCATTCTCAGAGTTTTTTTCAGATCTCGTTTAGGGTGTCGATTTATAGAACAATTGCAGTCACAGAAAAATTGGCTTACAAATTGGAAACAATAGAGTTATAGAGACTATTTTATAAAAAATTTGAACATAAGAAGCGAACATTTATTGAACTTCAAACATTGTTAAGATTACATAATAATTATTATTATCTGGATTGACAAAATCATAGAAAAAATATTTTTTCAAATATTTGGTATTTTGTACAACTACCTTCAGTAATTGAAATTGATAAGGTTTTTGAAATTTATTTATAAAGAATCATCATAAAATGTATCAATTTTACTGAAATTTGCATCTTATTTTAATAAAAATGCAAGTTTTTTGTTGAAAATTCAATAATTATGTTGAAATGTCGAAATGAAATCTTTTTTGCACAAAAATTCAATTTTTTAAAAATGTATCCCTTTGTTTTAAAAATTGACCTTTTTAGTAAAAATGGCATATTTCTTGGATAAAAATGCAACTGTTTGGTTCAAAATTAATCTTCTTTGATAAAGAATTCAATTATTTTGTTTGCAAATTTTCTTTGTATCACTTTTTTTGTCAAATATTTCTATTTCGAATTCAAAATTTATATATTTGGTTCATGAAACTTTAACTATTTTTTTGTAAAAAGATATTTTTTAATTGAAAATTTAACTGCGTAGGTCAAAGTTGAAGTACTTCTTAAAAATTCGTTTCTTTAAATAAAGGTTAATGAAAAAAAAATAATTTACATCAATAAATTTAAAAGCCGGCATTTTAACCAAAAATTATTTTAACTTGAATAAAAAGCAGTCAAATTCAAACGAAGTCAACGAAATAATGAATTTTTAAGCAAGAACATCATTTTTCTGCCAAAAAAGAAGAATTTACAACAAAGTAGTAGAGTTTTTTACGAGATGAATTCCGTACCAAAAATACGGTAATAAAATTTTCAGTAAAAATTGTGAACTTCTGCCAAAAAATATTTGGATTTTTTCATTGAAGAAAAAAAAAACACAGAAAACATTAAATTGACTTATTATATTTAACCGCCTGGAATTTTTTTACATTTTTCAGTTTTTGTTGAACTAATGTAAAATGTAAATTAAAAAAAATGTGTTTCTTTTTTAGCTCTAAATCTTATTAGATGTATTTAAAAAATAAATCTAATTACAATTTGAGCATACAAATAAGGCCTCTCCTTCTGGAAAAATTCTTCTTACACTTTATACATATTGAAATAGCTTACAATTTTCACCTAACTGCGTAATACGTCAAAAATTAATATTTATATTTGTTATAATTAATTTAAATTGAAAAAGACTATTCATATTTTTGCGGAAAAAATTCCCTGTATCTACTAAGTATAGAATTTGCTTTTCAGGCATAATAAACTTGAAAAAAATTTGAACTTAAAATTCATGTCTTTATAAATAATGAAGGTTATAAAACAGAAAAATTAGGGTCTCTTTTTCTCACGTAAGATGAGAAAGAATTTTTCTTTCTGGAAAAATATGATTATTTTTTATTTGCAAGCCTAAATTATCCGTAACAGATTCTTTTTTAACCAACTTCGTTTTTCAATCACCACAAGAAATATCACTACAATAATGCAATGCGCGTACTTGCCGCCCGAGCAAAGCGAGGGTAGCAGTCATGCGATTTAAAATAGCCTTTTTTATGCCCTTGATATACACTATACTTTTTGTCCCAACCTCTTTGAAAACAAGCATGTGAAGCGGAAAAAAGATGTATTGTGTTCTTGAAAAACGTAAATTATAATTGAAATATAGAAATAGTGTACTTAGCAGCAGATACGTTGTGGAATCCAGCGATGCAACTTTTTTGGTAATAAATATAGTTTTTAAATAATAACTTCTTATAGCACGGTGTGAACTCACAAAACTGGTTAACGGTTAGGCTAGAACTTCCAGGATAACGCTGCTTCTTCTCTCTCTGTCCTTCGCTTCTGCCACTAACTAACTCTTTCACTCCCTTTCCCTACATCTCATCCCTCCTCTCTCTTTCTCTCTCTCTCTCTCTCTCTCTCTCTCTCACGTGCAACTCTTTCTCTCAAGCCTTCGCTCAAACACTTACGCTGAGACACTGGCAATATTATCTGTGTATTTTAAAGTAAAACTTCCCGTTCTCCTTCCCCTTTTCCCTTCATCATGCCCCCTTTCCTTATTCTATTTTACTGTTGTTTCTTTCCCTTTTCATCATCTCTTCTTTACTCTTCGTCCTTATACCTTTTAACTTTATTTTTAACCTTTTTCCTTTTTATTTTCCCTTTTTATTTTTTCATTTTCCCCTTTAATTTTTCTTATCTCCCTTTTCCTTTCTCCTTTCTCATTGTCCTTTTCCCTTTTTTTCGCCTTTCCACTTTTTCCTTTTAACCCTTTTTAATTTTTCCCTTTCCTTTTTCTTTCCCCCTACACTTGTTCTTTTTCCTATTTAGCCCTTTTCCTTTTTATGTTTTCGCTTTTTCCTCTCCTTTTTTTCCTTTTCACTCTTTTTCACTTCTCATTTCTCCTTCCCTTTTCCTATGAGTCACTCCCCTTTATCGGTTTCCTTTTTATTTTTCCCATAACCTTTCAACCTTTCCTCTTTCACCCTTTTTATCATTTTTCCTCCCCTTTTTCATGGGAGGTGGGATAAAATAGTACATTGTGTGTCAAGAGTGTAAAGACGGCTATTTTTGAGGAGTGTGCACTTGCCGCCCGAGCAGAGCGAGAGTGGCAGTCATTCGAGGCAAAATAGCCTTACGTCCTTGATGCACCCTGTACTTTTTGTCCTAACCTGCTTGAAAACAAGCATCTGAAGCAGATAAAGGATGTTTGGTGTTCTTGTTAATTTCAAACTACAGTGAAAGATAGAAATAGCGTACTTTGCAGAAAGGATAATGTGGTATACAGCGATGTAATTTTTTAAAAGATCAATATAATTTTTCTACTGGTAGTAAAATTTCATGTAGTGGGTATAAAGTTTTCTGCAGTGGGCGTGAAGTTTCATGTCGATACAGCGGCAGAGAGCGCATGTGCGAACGTCGTATGGACTGGAAGAGGTCACATTACGTCTGCGTCACGGGCATGCAATGGCGCGCCATCAAGTGGGGTCAGACAAAAAAATATTTTTTTGGTCCTTCTATACAACTCTTTTATAAATAAATTGGTCGTTTTGAGATTGCATTTTGCCTCTCTTCATTTTGGACCAGTAGAAAATTTTTGTGGTTTGTTGAAAAAATTCTCTGATAAAAATCCCTATATTATATCTTACAGATGGCAGTGATCAACAGTCAGATAAAGATCTACGACCAAAGCAGCGCAAAAGACCGAATAATCAAAGTTCGTATATTATAATTACTTCGAAATATTAAAACATTTCTGTAATTTAAAAAAATGCAAATTTTATTTCTTAAAAACAAATGAATTGTTTTCGCTGAACAGCGTTTAGGAGAATGCTGTTCAGGGTAAAATAATATGAAATACTATAATTATTCCAAATCAGTTTTAATCATAAAATTATAATTATTGTTAAATTTTGCCTTTTTATGACTTCTCTAGTTTATTCTGGGATTCCAAATATTGAAGTTTAAGCAGTGTTGTTGTTAAAAATGGCTAAACTTCGTCTTTTTAGTCGCAGCTGTATACAATTTGGTAATAGGCGACTTTTTAGAGCTTTTGACTCTGAATTTATTGTCAAAAGTTATAAATATAATTGGTGAATCCAATATAATGGTAAAAAATGTTAAATTTGCAAACGTTTGTCTGATACTTGCATGGAAAAGAGGATCCGCATTATTTATACCACGAGTAGTACAAATTCAGATATAACTTTTAAGTATATTCTGCAAGAACTTTAGTTAAATCAACTTTTTTCTAAGAACGTCATTAAATGTAATTAAACAGCTTTTGAAGTCTTTCTAAATGTTATTTTGTCCATATTTTTAACAATCATGTTATAAATTTTACGGATTCTTTTTTCGCTTGTGCTATGACGGGAGTCTTAGACTCGCGGATTTCAAAATGTTGAAATTTGCTGAAAAAATTCGTAAATCAAAATTCCTATATTTTATCTTACAGATGAAGGTGTTAAAAGGCACCAATTACGTGGATTATCATCAGGAACCCAACAAGTCGAAGACTTTGATTTAAGTTATAGCCCAAAAGATTCAAGTTCTGGATATCTACGTATGCATATTATAATTGTTTCAGCTAACAAAAAATGGTTGGAAGTCAGAAAAAAGTCTAAATTTTATTTATTCACCGCAAATAAATTTTCCTCGCTGAACGGCGTTGGAGCATGAAGGCCTTTGAAACAAATTCGGAACTTTAAATTGAAAAGTATTTACCTTTATAGAAAAATTGATTGCGTCTCTTTTAACTCTAAACAAAAATGCTGTAGCTTTCCCCGTTTTAATAATTAATACAACAAACCCTTTTCTTAAAAAACAAAATTATTTTTTTTAATTTATGAATTTTGTGAAATGTTGTCAAAATTGTTAAAGTTCGTGATCATGTTTAGAAGTTTCTGGAATCTGCATGGTTGTATTTAGAAATACAGTGCATGTCCAAGATTTGTCACTGGTGCTTATCCAGCGTACATTAAAAAGTCATTCAAAAATAATAATAACCAAGAAAATGCTGCATTCATCGTGGCGTCTCATTAAAGGCACTAAAGCTAAATCCAACACTGCTGAACAAAATAAAAAGATACAAAAGTTCAATGCCATTAGAATTAATAAAATCGAGAATAATGGTCTGCCCAAAGAACAATAATATCGAATAAAATTTTTAATAAAGAAGATATACTACATGAGTACAAATAATTAGCTTTTTAATATTTTGCAACAAAGAATGGATTTTTAAACAATTTTTATTAGCAAACAGACTTGTCTTTTTTTACTAGTCGCGGAGAGTAAAAAATACAAGGAAAAGGGTAAACAGAGTAACTTGCAGACGATGACTTTGTTGAAGAAGTCGAGCGTAGCCTCAAAATACGTTTTTCTTTCTTCGTATGCAGATAATGTATTAAATGCCTTTTACAAACTTTAGGACACAGAAAATGCTTTGTGTATTTTTTTATGTTGTGTTTTTCAACTTTCTCGATTTTCCTAATTAAAAAAAATCTTTTTTGCAATAAATATTAATAATGATTCATTTTCCTAACACAGTTAGATGACTATTTGCACTAATGGTTGACGGGTGTCATAACAAAATAGTGTGTGACACTCGGTCCCTAAAGAGTTCTCTTCTTCGGGTAAATTGCAGTACTTGTCTAACCGATAAAGTGCTACTTAGGGTACTTGTATCAAAAATAACTATCTTTGTTTGCACGGCAGAATAAAAGTGCCAAAAAATCTAGTTTTTTCTCGCATCTATATAAAGCTTGGTACATAGTGACTCTCAAATTTAATTACGTTCGTCTGAATTTCGAAATTGACTTTAAGCTTAACATGAAAAGTTAAAAATTTCAAAACGGAGAATCAAAAATGGCTGTCAAAGTTGTTACATTCTTACGAGGGTTGTTCAGAAAGTAAGTTTCCCTGCTCCGGGAAAAAAGCAAGACACAATTTTTAGTTTAATGTAACATATATATTTATTGTTTGACTTATAAAATATTTTTCTACATAGTCCCCTTGGACTTAAATCCATTTTTTATATCTATTCTCAAGCTTTGACAAACCTTGTTTATAAAAATCCGTGCCCTGGGTTTTAAAGAATAATTTAACAAAGTCTTTCACTTCATCATTTTAATTGAAGTGATAAGTGAACACACGTTGAGTCCAAATTCTGTCAATTCTAAAGCGCCTATCCGCCAAAATTATTTTTTCGACTGCTGGGATTGCTTCATCTGTAATGGCGGTTTTTGGCCTGCCTGCACGTTGCTCATCATGAACTTCTCCGCGCACCTCGAGAAAATGTGTACGCCACCGACGCACCATTTTCACATTTATGCATTTATCACCATAAATATGCACTGATTCAGTGTGAATTTCATTGCCATTGAGCCCTTTTGCAGTCAAAAAGCGAATAACTCCACGCAACTCACAAGTGGACACGTTTTTCACAGGTAGATCCATGGTTTCCGAGCCGGTACTGATG
Organism: Belonocnema kinseyi; assembly: GCF_010883055.1. Lineage (NCBI taxonomy): Eukaryota > Metazoa > Arthropoda > Insecta > Hymenoptera > Cynipidae > Belonocnema > Belonocnema kinseyi. The sequence continues at coordinate 75,874,918 of NC_046657.1, read as the reverse complement.
AACAAACTTTTTTCGGCAACTAAGACCGGTTCCGCTTTTATCGGTATATCCTAAACCAAAACTATGTTCGGTCCCAGCTCGCTAGATGGCTCTGGGGCAAAACGGCACACTAGGATAACTTACTTTTTGAACAACCCTAGTAGATGTTTTTCTGAAACTTTGTGTAAAGGGTTTTTCTAGTGTCTGTAATTTCGAATTTAGCTTCGAAGGCTGAAAACTAAAAATAAATCTCCAATATAACGGATATTTGTTTTAAAAAATGGTCAAACTGGCTACTAAACAAAAATACTGCATTAAAAAACAGCAAATATTTAAAGTCATAAGGTGCGCATTCATGAAGTTATATGAAATAAAAGTCATTTTCGGTTAAAGTTTCACGCCCTATAAATTTTGATACAAAATTTCAGAAAACAAAATTTGTCTTCAATCATTTTTTGTTCAATTCAGAAATTAATGTATCATCTATTTTCAACCATAGGATGTAAAAAAGAGATGCTACCCTAAAATTACATAAAACAGGTTGCAAATATTCTTAAAATATATTTTCCGTTTAGAACAATATTATATTTCTAGGATTAAATAAAAAAATTCTTAAATAAGAATCCCTATATTATATTTTACAGACGACGCTATACCACGACCACTACTCTTCAACGCTTTAGAACACCCGACAGTGCCACCAGGGCAGATGTGTAAGTATATAATAATTTTTGGAATTAAGAATAAATATCTGTGACTTAAAAAAAATTATTAAAACCGATGGACCTTTTGAAGAGCTTTATATCAAGTTTCGAATTTTAATATAAAAGATGCATATTCTTTTAGGAAATTAGTTTCGTATTTATTCTCTAGATAAAATTCTGTATCTCCTGCCGTTTTCAAGTGAACCCGAAAACACTGTTCTTGCAACAACAAAAAACAACGTGTTTCTATATATTTTGGAACTTCATCAAAATTTCCTAAATTTGTAGAAGATTATTGGAATATCTGAAAATCTATGACAATTTAAAGCAAACCCGGTAATCGCCTCCCCCGCGATATTCTGTCTCACCGTACTTTTTTTTATTTCATTGCTAAATGGAAAAAGTTATAATGATTTGCAATTACATAATCACATTTAATTCTTAAAAATTATTATATGTTCATTACTTCTTTCAGTGAATCCAGAAAAAACGTTATACGAATAACAGATGAATAATTTAAAAAAAAAATCAGGATTACACTATTGCCAAATTCGTTGAGTTTTAAAATTTATTTTTGAAATTCTTCAACCTTGTCATTTATCCGGAAAAATGTAGTTTTTTGGGGGAGTGAAATTGGGGGCCTATCCAATTGGCACTCCTCTTTAATCCCAAAACGACTTGGCTCGTTTCGATCAAACCCTAAATTATGAAATCAATTTTTGAAAAATCCAAAATTTCCCAATTATAATTATATAATATAATATTTAATAGATTAAATCAATTTTTAATCAGGTGGATTATCTTTTATCTAGTATTTGAATTTTCAACCAACGATGGAATAGCTGAATTTTTTATTGGAAAAGTTAATTAAAAAAAAAAAAAAAAAAAAAAAAAAAAAAACGAATTTTCAACAATCTTCAACCAATAAAATAAAGATTAAAGATTCACAAATTAGTTCGACTTACAAGAAATTAGTTAAGAGTGTCAAAAAATCTAAGAGCGATAAATTCTAAGGAAAAACTGGATTAGTCTAATCTTTAGTTAAGACAATAACTTTAATAGAAAATGCAAATTCAAAGAAAAAATAGATAAATTTTCAACTAAATAGTCGAGTTTTCAGACCAATAATAAAATTTATCAATTACTTAATAAAGAAGAATTGTAAGTAGTCGGGACTTGTCATGATATTTTTTGCGGGTGTTTTAAATAAAACTTGTTTATAATGCATGAAATATTACTTTTTATTGATAAATAGATGTTTATATAAGTTATCTAAACAATTTATTGTTCGTTTTAGGAATTTTCACATAATATAAAGTTTAGACATCGCGGTTTTAATTAAATTTCCCGTAAATAATTTAAAAAATTTAATGTCATGTTTAAGAATATTTTATTTGAATAATGCTAGAAAGTTTTTTTTCGGAATGTTTAACAGTTTTTATAACAATATTTTTCCAAAGAGATGCTAGAGAGATACACTTTTTCTGAAATTATGAACTTATTTTCCACCTCGTATTTATTAATGCAAATGTGAGAAGAAAAAAAGGGTAAAAATGTCAGAAAAAATCCCGCAACGGTCTAGCTTAAATGAATAAGATAGTTAAAAATAATAATAAATTGTTTAAACAATTCTATTTTGTAAAATGTAATTTATTATTAGTATTTATAACTAAAACGATAATAATGACTTGAAAAATTCGTAAAGAAACCCTTTTTGACTGTAAAGTTTTTTTTTTAAATATAGGTTACAAGCGAATTATATAATGCGGCATAATACTTAATCCGTATGCATTATATATAATGACCAACAGCGACCAGGAAAATTGTGTAATACCCTCCATTATACACATTGCCTAGGCATTATATATAATGCCTAAAATGGACCCGGCAAAGTGTGTAATAAATATTTATAATGTAGGAAATTTCTGCTTTTTTAAACTTTCATTAACTTGTTAATTTTTAAAATTAAAATTCACTTTTTGAAAAAAAAATCCACTTTTGATTTTCTTTAAAATGTTAATAAAAGATAAATTTCAATGCGCATAAAAGCTCTTTAAATATAAAAATGGCATATCTCTTAGATTTTTATAAATAATTAAAAATGCGTTTGAAGTTTTCTACTTCAAAATTTTTTTTTTTTGAATACGAATCAAAACTAATTTTTTGAATATCAGCCCCCGAAGAATGTTTTACATGTTCCTAAAAAATCCCATAAGCGAAAAGCGGGTTTGCAAGTTTTTTAAGCTAATAGTTTGGGATATATGCAACTAAAACTTTTTCAGTATTTTTATGATTATTAAGTTTTATGAATAACGAATAAAACAAAATTGTGGCAAAGCGAATTATTGTTTATTTATTGAATGTACATACATTCGGAAGAAATGATGTGTCAGATAAACTTGGCATTGAAAAAACTGTAATATTTTTTACAGCATTTGAATTATAATTGAAGAGAATTTGACAAGCGAACACAATATTACAAAATATATTTTTTAAATGATATTATGAACTGGATCACTAAGTTTTACATAAATTCAAATATTGAATGATAAAATTAGGAATTTTTAATTTTCTGTGCATCTTATCTAGCCCCCAGTAACATCTACTAAAGACGGTGCAGGTCAGGTTGTAAATTTTTTGGGTCCTTTTTTTGCAAGTGTTATGACGCTGGTTTTCCGAGTTACCAGTTTCAAATTTTTGGGTTTAACCGAAAAAAATGTCAATAAAAATCCTTCTATTTTATCTTACAGCTGGAGCTGTTCAGACGCAAAAATTACGTGGAATGTTAACACGGCCCGAAGAAAACAAAAAATTTGCTTCAAGCTCTAGCCATAAAGTTTCACATTCTGGATACCTCTGTTAGTATATTATGTTTTAATTAACATAAAATTATTGGGACTCTAAAAAAATCTAAATTCTATTTCTTAACCACAAATAAATGGTTTTTTCTGAACCGCGTTGGGTCCTGAATACGTTTAAAGCAAGTTTTGAATTTTAAATTTGAAAATCACGTATGCTTATAGGAAAATTGATTGCGCATATTTTTTCTGAAGACAAAAATCTGATAGATTTCCCTATTTTCAAAACAAACCCGAAAATCCGTTGCTTGAAAAAAAAATTTACTCACAGAAATTTATTGAATTTGGGAAAATTGATTGTAATCTGTAAAATTTTTGAAAATTTATTGAAATTCATTCATTTTGTCGAAGTTTATGATAATCCATATAAATGTATGTAAATTTATGGGAAATTGTAGTAATAAACTGGTATTTTTTAAGAACAATTCTGCTGGCTTCAGACGCACTAACTTAAGCTAAAATGTCTAAAATATACAGAAATTTATATATGTGACTTTTGTAGAAATTCGTTGAACTCGAGATTTTTATCGTAATTTGCCGAAAACTTTTAATACCTTTGATGCTAATCTTCTGGTTGTATAAATTGCGTTGTAGAAATTGCTTCCTAAAGTTTGTTGGCCTTCAGGAAATGCAACTTTCTATAGGGTTGCTTTTAGATATAAAATTTATTATTTATCAATGGCGCTTATTCTGCGTACATTTAAAAGTCACTCGAAAATCATATTTACGAAAATACTGCATCTGTCGTCGCCACACAGTGGGCTAAAATTTTTAGTTTTCTTTACCAAAATTCTTTCTTAATAATCCCTATATTGTATTTTACAGATGAAGGTTTTGGGTTTCCACAACTTCATCCAAACAACATGGTTGCTTCAATGTTTGGCCATGGAGCTTCAAGTTCTAGAAATTCAAGTTAGTATATTATAATTTTTTAAACTACAAACACATTTTGGGACTCCCCGTTTAGAAAAATTTCCTGGCTATCTAGACAGGTCTGGCGCAGGTCTGGATTTATATAGAATGTCTAGTCTGGCAGATATGATCTGGTCCATGTCTGTCCTTATCAAGACCGTCTAGTCTGGAACTGTGCTTTTTTGCTCCGAACAAAAATATTGTAGCTTTCCCCGTTTTAAAATTACATCCGAAAAAGCTGTTTCTTAAAAAACAAATTTCTTTTTAGTAATTTATGAAATTGATTGAAATTTTTTAAACTCACACAAATTTATTGAAGTTAGTCAAAGTTGCTAAAGTTTATGTTAAATTATAGTGCTTTGTAAAAAACATATACAATTATATGGGCATTTAAGGAAATTTTTGAGAATGTGCAGTAATTCACCGGTAAGTTTTAATAAAAGAATAAAAGATCTGTATTTGAAATTTTTATTGTAATTTACTGACAACTTTTCATAACTTCGATGATATTTTGTTAAACGTATGAATAGTGCTTGTAACTGTTGTGTCATTGACCAGTATTCTGCGTATATATAGAATTCACTCAAAAATAATCTTCAAGAAAATCCTGCTTTCATCGCCGCGCATCTTTAAAGCCAGAACACTCAACTGAATCTTCCAGGATCCAAACAGTGACACAGAAAACCAAATGTAAAGATTGAAAAATTAAAAATGACGAATCCAAGATGGCGGTGAACGTTGTTATCCCAGTGGTCACAAAATTTGGCGACGTCTTTACTACATCGTTACGACATTTTTACGACAACTTTACGACATCCTATGTCCATGTCGTTAAGGCGTCTTTACGATATCGTAAATATGTTGTATGATCTAACGATGTCTTTACGATATCATAAAGACACTGTAACGACATGGACATAGGCTGTCGTAAAGTTGTCGTATGGATGTCGTAACGATGTCGCAAAAACGTCGCTAAATTTTGTGCCCACTGGGATATTTTTACATCTTTTTTTGAAACTTGGTATAAATGGGTTTTCAGTATCTCTGATTTCAAATTTAGCGTCGAAAGTTACAAATTCAAAATAAACGATCCAATATAGCGGCATTTTTTCTGAGAAATGCTCAAACTGACTACTAGAAAGATAACACATTAGAATAAAACTTCATAACATTTCTTCATTCGCCTTTTTTGGTTAACTTTTTACTTAATATAATTACTTAATATAAATATTCATACAAAATTTCAGGAAACAAAATTTACATTCAATTTTTTTTTTAAATTCAAGAATTAATTTATTGTCTTTTGCATGTTATTGTTATTCATACATGAGCGATAACCCTATATTTTAACCATGCCATTCGCAAATATGATTTCAAAATAATGTCATACCCTCAAATTAAATACAGCAAAATGTCAAAATTTTTTTAATATATTAATTTAATTTAACCTAAATAACAAGCACTCTATTATATTTTCCAGATGATGTTATACGTGAAGGACACTCTAGCGCTTCAGCAGGGCTGCATATGACAAGAGGGCAGATGCGTAAGTATATAATAATTTTTGGAAATAAGAACAAATCGCTATGATTTAGAAAAAAAATCAAAATCGTTGTTCCTTGACGACTTTTCAAACAGGTTTCGAATTTGAACTTAAAAATACATGTTTTGAAAGGAAATTAAATTTGTGTTTCCTCTCTGTACAGTTACGTAATGGAGAAAAAGTATACAAATATTTGATCTCATAATGACATGTTACTCCCCGTGCAGAAATTGCCAAATGTTTGCCTTATAGTGGGTTGCCTCCAAATCGCCCAAGATTCAAGGTGAAGTGTCAAGCGTCAAAACTATTTCAATTATTATTTGTAAAAGTGACAAAACAGATGAGAAAAAATGCCAAAAGTGATCACAAGACGAGTGCGTAAGTATAGTATACTTCAAAATATTCCTGAATTACGTGCTGAAGACTATAATAAGTAAATTTATTAAGAATATTAAGATGAAACATAACCTCGAAATCATGTTATTTATTTATAAGAAAAGTAGCAAGAATAATATTTCATTTGTTGAATGAGAAAAAGAATTAGATCAGCAATTACGTCATAAACATATTTATTTTCGCGTATTTTTAGGTGATTTGATACAATCGGAATGTGAATACAACCTTCTTATTTATATTCGCTTTTGTAAAAATAACTTAAAGAGCCAGTGCGATATTATAATCCACTTATTTGAAAATAAATTTTCACATTTAAATTCAACATAGAAATTGAAGGCAACTTCAATTTAGAAATTAAAAGCAAAAATCTGTTGCAAAATACTTAAATGGTTTAGCATACACAAATGCTGGCTGTTATATTGCGTCGTTTGACTTTTTCCGTTTGCTCGGAAAAAAGTGTCTGACATACTCCAATTTTTTCATATCACGATCTGTTAGATAACCTGATACTTATATTCTGAGATTTCAGTTAAGGAGGTGATATATTCGATTTTAATATTATTTTATTTAAGAATCCCTTTTAATTAAGAACAAGAAAAATAAATTAATATGGGTCAGATCGGGGCAGGCATGGTTATCTCTGGGCGCAGCGCTTGGGCCCCGATCGGGTATCGCGTTTCATTTCGAGTCTGGCCTCATCTAGATAGCCTGATTTGGTCCAAATTCTGACCGATCTGGGCCCGATCAGATCCAAATTGGAATTTCTGCACGGGTCCTAAAAAATTCAAATAATCTAGCCTATACCTTTGGTCATCTTGATGAGTCATAGCTCTCTATTAGTATATGTTACAGCGAAAAAATATAACCCAGGCATTATATATAATCCGCGGAAATTATATATTATGCCCAGCACGAGTTAGGTAAAGTATTTCATCTTGATTCTGAATATAATAATAAAGTTAAATATGGGTATGATAAATTAAAGAACAGTCATAGTGTCATAACAAGTCATAACAGTCATAACAACACACGCTTACTCGCTATTGATTAAAAAATGGAATGCTGTAAGGACATTTTAATTGATACTGAATTTGGTTGTCCTCGTGTAAACATTTATTGGTTGAACACTTTTTTTGCAGAATCGTTAAAAAAGCTTGTTTAAAGATTAATGGCAGGCAATTTTGTAAATATTATTTTAACTATTTTTGAAATAATAACTTCTTAGGGCATCGTATCAAATCTCAAAAGTGGGTAACACTGGGCTGGGTTATAATTAATCAGTGGACATTTTTATATTAAACAATTTAAAGAAAATCAACAGAAGTCTTTCATAATAGAAATAAAACTATGACATTCAGGGTCGTTTCTATGAATTTAAGCCCACTTCTAAGAAATTTGCAACTAGCGATTTTTGTATGTAGGACCAAAACTTCAAAATGGCATTTACTCTATTCTACAAAGATAGCGTTAGAAGTGGTATATCTTGTGTCTGGATTTTTTAGCCAAGTCATCTTCGCTTCGCCTCGCCTTGCAAGCATTTCGCCATTTTCTCGCTATGCCTCTCAATGCCAGCCTCTGCCTCCGAAACTAACACCTAATACTTATATACTCTTTACAATATTTATAGTTCTCTTACACCTACTTTCTCTCCTATATACAACATTTCCTTCTAGCTACTACTACTTTTTTGTCAACCCTTTTATGCAACAATACCTCTATGCTTATCCCACTCCTTTCCACTTCTTTTCACTTCTACCAGTGCTAAACTTTTGCATTCCCCTTCCCGCACAATTCACACATGCTCTTCTCTCTAGAAAGCCAGAACCTATTAAAACGCTCCATGCAACCGCATTTCATTCTCGCTATAAGTTTTTGACTTCCTTGTTCTCCTTTCTCACACAAATATAGCGCTCTCTCCTTTGTCATAATCCACACATAGTTCCCCTTAAACCTCGACTCTCTTATTCTCATTTTTCCTTCTGCCTTCTCTTTCTTCTTGTTATTAGTTGGATCGAACTTACATACCTTCTTTCCTTCCTTGTGCATCCTTCACACTTAACCCATCTGCAATTAATTCGTTCTCAAACATCTTTCCCTTTCCAAATCCATCTTCGCACCCCAACGTCTGCTCTCCTTCTCCCACCAACACTCCCTAACTAGCTTACCTTCCTCCTTTTCCTGTCTTCCTCCTAAAAATATAGTTCAGCATATTTTTCGTCAACCCCAGTGTCCACCTTACATACGTCTCCTGTATCCTATTAACCTCCTCACTTACCTTCCAATCCCACATCTTCAATCCGTAAAACAAAATACTCATCACTAGCGAACCATACATTTTCATTCTTCTTACAAAATCATTTGCGAACAACCTTTTCCCCAGCCCTCACACCTGGCTCATCACCACATTTGCGCTTCTCTCCCTCTTTTTTATATATCTCTTCAATGTGATAGGTTAACCTGTTTTCCATATCATTAAAATGGCCTCTTCTGGTGATTTTCGATTGCGTGAGTGACTTAGTAATTGCTATGATTTACTTTTTGGCTTGTACCAATCAGAGCATGGCTTAACGCTAGAAAATTTCTTTTGGTAATTATTCTGCTCTAAAATTGAAAAACATAGTTAAGCGACATTTTTCCGAAAAATAGGTTTTTTTATCAGTGGAATCATGAGAGTAAGCTGCTTATCACTAACATGGTTAAAACTATAATTTTAAATTATTTATAATGAAAACTGAATGCTTAAATTACGACTATTAAGCAAATTGAACAAGCGCAACATAAAAATCTATGGAAAGTATTTTACGGTGCCTGAACGTTGTAAGAGAAGACGAATACGTCACGAGATACAAAGGAAGAAGAGAAGTAATGTACTTTTCGAATATTCTGTCTGAAAAAAGTTTAATTGAAATTGATCAAATAATCAATGATTTCTTACAAAATCAGAAAGAGCACTGGAGTTTTACCAAAAAGGGGTACTTGCATTAATGATAATTTCTTCCTATACTAAAGTTCTTAACGCAAATAGTTTTTCTTGAATATCTTCGCTGGACTCAGAGATCTTTTGCATAACTTTTTAGTTTGGACGGCAGTATTGAGGATGTAAGATTTTTGTGATTTTATGGAGTTCTTCACAGGGTGCATTTCGATTTCAAATTTTGCAATTTTTTAAAGAAAATCTTACTCAACGTTCCTTTTTGTCAGCGGTTACTTTCCCGAAAATCATCCTAGGCTCGTTTACTTTGCATCACCCTTTACGCTTTGCTTCCTGTCAAGATTTTTAAAGAAGGATTTGTCTTTCCTTGATTTTTATTTGCTTAAAAAATACGTTACTCCTCTAGGCTTTGGGACTGCTATGTTTGAGGGCAGATTTTTAATCGCGTTATTGATTCGTTAAGAACAAGTACAAAAACCACGAATAAGGGCTTATATAGCTCGTACTCAACATTGTATTATTGACGCTCGAAGTAAGATTAGGGCATTTTGAATTTTTGTGTTGTATGAACACGCGGTATGGCTCTTCATTGGTCGGAAACTTGGTTTCTGCAGAGTACAATGCTACAAGAATAGACACTTCTTCGCACAGTGTCAAAAAAACTCCGATGAGTTTTCCTATGTTTGTGGGGAGTTAGAATTTCGAAGTAGAAGTATAACCATTAGTATAGTCTGTATCAAGGCTTTTCTTGGTATTAAGGGTAAAACCAAGACGAAAATTGAATACTTCATGTAATTTGCAGTAATTGTAGAAAAAAGATATTGCAGTAAGAAAAAACACGTAAAAAAATGAACATAAATTCACAAAGCCTATGATATAATCTGAACTGTCTTCGCAAGAGATGTGCTACGTTTGCATGATCAGAAAAGAAGACCTAAACATAGTGGTTAAATCGCGTAGAAGAGGAAGATGAGGAAATGTTATGCGATGAAAGTTCCGAACGTGAAAATGAAAGTGACAGCGAAGAAGAGTATGTTCCAGCGGGTGAAAGTATAACTCAACTTTCTATCAACAAAAGTTAAATTTTCTCATCAAAAACTTTGGCTTATCAAAAAATGTAGCTGAGTATCTAGCCTCAGTGTTAAAAAATGAAAAATAATTGGCGAAAAGAACTAACGCTTATCTTATCCGAAATATAGAAGAGAAATTTCGACAGTTCTTTTATGAAGATACGGAACTTGCATTGCCATATTGAACGAAAGTAACAAGATTAATGGATGCACTAAAACCATATATTCACAAGGCTCAGGAGTGGAGACTATTTATTGATTTGTCGAAACGTAGTCTTAAAGCGGTTCTTCTATGTGATGAAAATACACATGTCCCAAATCCAATAGCACATTCAACAAAACTTCCACCTCTTTTTATTTATTTATTTATTTATTTAGAACAGTGTGCGGGCAGGGCCCTTTGTTACAAATCAACTTATGAACTAATTCAAAAGAAAACTTATTTCTAAATCAGCCGAACAAGTATAATGGTCGCCATTGCTGATTAAATTGCGTAACAAATTGTTAAAGTCTGTCGCATTGGTGTCGAAAATGTTGAAACTGTTGTTGAACTTTTTATTTGCAGCATTCGCTTCTTGACATATTCTAGATAATGTCGAATTCGTTCCATAGTTTGTGCGATGATGAGGTACATGAAAGAGTGCTTTTGATCAAAGAGATTTCACGGGTGCATTTAATTTAATCTCAGAAAGTAAACTAGGGCAGTCAATAGAATCCTAATCCCGTCAGAATCGTGGTCGCACCCGTTCATAGCCATACCTAGTTGTCTAGCTCAGAAGTAGAGAACCTTTAACGCAAGTGGGTTTTCAAGTTTAGAAGCACTTCTAGTGACGAAGCCCAGAGATCGAAGGGCCTTGTTTGCAGCGGCAGAAACCTGATCATCGAAAGATAATGTCTCATCAAAGTATACCCCACTGTCACGCACACGTTTTTTTTTCCAGCACCCCCCCCCCCCTGAGATAGTTGTACTTAGGAAATTGTTTTTTCCTACAAAAAGCTATGACTACACATTTCTTGATATTAAGCTGCATCCCATTTACAGTGCACTAAACTTGCAACCGATTAAGGTCGTCCTGTAGATCGATACAATCTAGATGGGAGTTTATTTCCTTGTCTAATTTAAGATCATCAGCGAAAAACAGAAAGAAACAAAACTTAATAAATGAGCTGATGTCGTTTACATGTAGAAGGAACAAGAGAGGTCCCAGATGCGAGCCTTATGGTACACCATACGAGGCGAGAAACACTTCAGAGAGTTTCCCATTAGGATGTACTGATTGCAATATACCATCCAAATAGCTAAAAAGTAATGAGAGTAAGTTAGAAGTAATCCCAAAAGCTCTGAGCTTTGCCACTAGCATGCCGTGGTCAACTGTATCAAACGCTTTCGAAAAATCAGTATAAACTGCGTCGACTTGAGAGCCCAATTCAAGCTTTTGTGATAAATAATGCGTGTAGATACAAAGATTAGTTACCGTAGATTTCTTTCTCATGAAACCGCGCTGCCCTTCTTACACTCATGAGGGAAGTAAGCCTTAGAGATTGACAAGTTAAAAATTAGGTGTAGTGGAGTAATAAACGCGGAGCGACTCGACTTCAGAAGAGAGGGGGTATACCATCAGGCCATCTGATCATATTTATATTTAATTAGGCCTTATGAAATAGTATGTTAAAAGCTTGAGTAGGGAAGGCGAGTGTTTTGCATATTTGGGAGAAAAATTTCCAGAACTAAGTAATGCTAAATTAAAAGAAAGTACTTTTGATGGTCCTCAAATTCGTGCCTTATTTAAAGATGAAAAATTCATCACGAAATGGCTGAAAGTGAAAAAGCAGTATGGTTGAGTTTAAAAAAGGCTTTTCAAAACTTCTTAGGGAACAAAAAAGTGAAGATTACAAGTAGATAGTAGAGGAAATGTTGATAAATTACAAAAACTTGCGATGTTTAATGAATTTGAAACTGCACTTTTTACAACGTCACGTTGAATATTTTCCTGAAAATCTTGGAGATCAGAGTGAAGAACAGGGGAAAGATTTCACTAAGGCATCAAGAAAATGAAGCAGCATTTTAAAATTTCAAAATATTGTATATAGTTTTTCTCAAACTCTATTGAAATTAATTAAGTTTTACGTTGAAATACTCAGATAAGGGACGTTTTGGATCCTCAGTTAAATTCAGTAATTTTAAAACCATTAGTCTAGTTTCCTATACAAATTGATGTTTCAGCAATTTATACAGTATTTTCCAGTTTTTTCCAGTATTTTCCAGTATTTTCCAGACCCATTCAGTCTCTTTTCCTACTCCCATTTCTTAGACACTGAGTCTTTCAAGCATTTTATGCGAATTTTCCATTTTCAAGGGTATTCTCTGACAACTTAAAAAAAATCATCCGCCAAAACTAACTTCTGGCTTCAGTTTCGGATTGAGCAGGATATTTGCTGGGTTGGAAATTTTCTTGAATCGGAAAAGTCACTGGAATTGTTTTCTAATCGAGTTCATTTCATCCGAGGGACTGCTGACTATTCGTGAGACATCTTGCAATTCCTATTCAGGGGCTCCTGGATAATAAATAATATAGGGTGCCGACTATTGATAGTGTGTGTTTACTCGTCAGGTGGGGGTAGAAGGTTAGCGAACGGAACGGCGGTTTCACTTACAAATTAATCAAATAATTTGAAACTTTCTACTCAAATTAAGCGCAACCTCGGTTAAAAAGTGAATCTTTCGCTAAAACTAATTACGCGTTCCACCAATTTTCAACGTCCGGTTAACTCACGTTAACCACCGTTAACCAACCGTCTTTTGGAAGAAGTTCTGAAGTCGACTGATAACAGATTACAGATAACATGAAAGCAATACTAATATAACAGAAATATAACATGAAAGAAACATACATCAAAATTTACTTTTTTTAGGTTAGTATGGACACCAGCGTGGCGTGAACCTTACCTGAATTTGACGCGCACGCGCATATTTCTTTGCTTTTCGCTCAACCGACGGATAGCCAATCACGCGGAATATTTAAAGTTATATAGGACTTATTTCGAAACAACTATCTAGTTAGCTAAGCACACCCTCCAAAAATGTGGTGGAATGCGCAACTGGATAATGAAAGCTTAAATATGGCGTTAACTTTAACCCGCCGTCAGTTAACCAATGATTTAACCGTGGTTGGTTGGCACCGGCCCTAAATAAAT
>NC_046657.1:75843820-75861229 GCF_010883055.1 Belonocnema kinseyi | reverse complement strand
TATATTTAAATTAACATATTTTAACGAATCTCATGTTAGTGGAAACTTCGTAAAAAGCTTACATAATCCATTTACAACAACCTTGAAGTAATAATTATTCCCAAAGCGGTACGTGTGCAATGCGCGTGTTGTGAGGATTTTGAATCATGATTAGAATTTCAAAATCGCAGCAGTCAAAAATGGGAAAAAATATAAGTTACTGAAGATATAAGATGTATACATATTGTTAACCCCTTGCGGATGTTATAGGATCACCGGCGCACAGTGGTCTAGAATAGGAATTTACTGTTCATAATCGCCCACAGGTCGTATTTCTTAACCGATTTAAAAATTTTTATTCAGAAATTCTTAGCAATTAATTTTTAAGAGAATTGTGGTTTGCTTTTTTTCATTTTTTTCAAACAGCAACAATATATAAACAAATATAGTGACAAAATTGACCATTTTAGCTTTGTGAATTTTAATCTCAAGAAAAAATACAGATAGAAACTCACTATCAGACGAAATTATTGCACATGCATTTAAAGAACATAATTCATTTTAATAATATTTAACTTAATTATTATAAACAATTTTTATAAACATATTCCTTATAAACGAGTTTTTCTCATAGCTGAAACGATTTTTCGGAACAAAAGTGATTCACAATTGTCTTAGAGCCATTTATATACTTTAAGCTTTATAAAACATAAACAATATTGATTTTTTATAACAATTTAGTTAAACAAGTCTCCTAATCCGCCGTTTCCTCGTAGAAAAAAATGTTTTTTTCCTCAATAATTATTAGAGTGACATTTATTGCGGTTACTAAACTACGAAATTAAATAAAGAATAATTTATATGATTGTTATAAACAATTTTTTTAACAAAAATATGATTTATTTTTTTTTACATGCAGAAACGACGGTTTTCCACTGAAATTATCCGACAATAAACAGTGATTCCAAAATTGGATATGGGACATTAAATAATAATTTACGCAATTGTTAATAACAATTTTAAAACAATCCTGGAACCTGAACCTGGAAATATACTTTTTAGTTGAGAGTCACTTGTTCTTTATTGGTTTTTCATGAAGTTACGTACAAAACAAATGAAAGATAAGTGACATCTGAACACGCAAGCACAGCGTTATTGCACCTTATTTTCACTTGTTCCTCATTTATTTTTCAGGAAGTTGCCTAAAACATATGAAAGATAGGTGACTTCTAAAAACGCAAGTACAGCGTTATTTCTATGGACAGTTTGCTACAGAAATTGTTATTAACAATTACGCAAATTATTATTTAATGTTCCATATCCAATTTTGGAATCACTGTTAGTTTATTGTCGGATAATTTCAATGGAAAAGCGTCCTTTTTGCATGTAAAAAAATAAATCATAGTTTTGTTAAAAAAATTATTTGTAACAATCATATAAATTATTCTTTATTTAATTTCGTTGGTTAGTCACCGCAATAAATGTCACTCTAATAATTATTGAAGAAAAAAACATTTTTTTCTAGGAGGAAACGGCGGGTTAGAAGACTTGTTTAACTAAATTGTTATAAACAATCTATATTGCTTATGTTTAATAAAGCTTAAAGTATATAAATGGCTTTAAAGACAATTGTGAATCACTTTTGTTCAGAAAAATCAATTCAGCTATAAGAAAAACTCGTTTATAATGAATTTGTTTATATAAATTGTTTATAATAATAAAGTTAAATATTATTAAAATTAATTATGTTCTATGAATGCATGTGCAATAATTCCGGCTGATAGTGAGTTTCTATCTGTTTTTTTTTTTTTTTTTTGATATAAATATTCACAAAGCTTAATGGTCAATTTTGTCACTATATTTGTTTATATATTGTTGCTCTGTGAAAAAAAATAGAAAAAATCAAATCACAATTCTCTTAAAAATTAATTGCTGTGCATTTAAAACAAAAAACTTTCAAATCGGTTAAGAAATACGACATGTGGGCGATTATGATCAGTAAATTCCTATTCCAGACCCCTGTGAGGCGCGCTGAATGAATGGGGTGAAATGCAGTGAATCAGTGAAATATACAAACTAGGGTGGTCCAAAAATGCTTTTCAAGCCACGGGGCAAGTCACCTACCTAGTTTTCATTTGCGAACTTGAACAAACAAACATTGTTTAAACAATAATAATAATTTTATTTTATTTAATTTTTTAAAAGTTTTCGACAAAAAAACTGCATGTGCAAATAAAAATAGTTAAACAATAGAAATTTGTTAAGGCTTAAAGGAATGTTTAAAAATTATGTAATTATTCCCCAAAATGTAGTCTTTTTATTTTTGGGTCATACTTGTGGCGCTCCAGGGCCGATGGATTATTTAGGTTAAACAAAATTATTGATATGGTTTTATTTTAAAGACACTCATCTCGAATCCCTGAAAACTTAATACGTTTCGATAAAACCCTAGAGCATGAGTTCAATTTTTCTAAAATCCAAAATTTCTCCATGTTAATCAACTGGGATTTTGACGCACCTGTTTGTACGTTCAGAACATGCGCATTGCGTGCAAACGTGCCGCTAGGATGGCAATAATTAATACTTCAGGGTTGTTTTAAAGGAAATATTTAAGTTTTTTACGGAGTTTTCACTAAGATTGGTTAAAATACGTGCAATTAAATATAAATAAAGAACAAAACATATTCGATTCAAGTCGAAAGTTGAAAATTATCTGATTAATTCGTAAGAAATATCGCCGTTACGCCCCCCCCCCCCCCCCCCCCCCCCCCCCGGAAAACGCACAATATCAAAAGGCGGCAACCTGCATTTTTTTATTATCTGGGACTCCCTGAACATGGATCAAAAGAGAAACTGAGTTCATTATTTATGTATGCCCAACGTTATCTACGTACTGCACTATTCATCCGAGTCTACAAAATCCCACACATGAGTTCTGATTGCCACATTAACAGTTTAAATTGTGGGCTCTCTTATACTTTTAAAGAGTTTTAAATAAAAAGGTTTACTTTGCAGTACTTCAATTTATATTACCCTAAGGTTCATTTTGAGATTGATTTATAATATTTTTGGAATTTTCCGTAGAACAAACTGAAAAATGTTAACACTTTTTTATTATTTATTTTTTATATTATTAAAATCACAAACCTTAATTTTCTTTTTAAAGAATTAAATGCTGTGATACCCACTGGACCACATACTCGAGAATTCGAATATAAGGATGACAGAGTTCTTGTGTGGGATGATCGAATTGGAATACCTAGCTATATGCAATTAGATGGAGGCAAGAAAGACTTATCTACATTAAATAATAAAGGATACCACATGGAGAAATATTTGGAATATGAAAAAAATGTAGGATATTTTGTTGTAAGCATGATGGCTCGTAATCGCCGGAGCGTTATTGTTGGAATTGACAACGCGCCACAATTTAACCATCATGAAGAATGTAAGAATTCATAAAGCTAAAAACAGGGCTAAATTTTGACGAAATTGGGGTATGGCCAATATAATTAACTCAAAAAGTATCAAGGTTAACATGACAGGTCTTGAACTCGTTTCTCAAATTTAATATAGCCCCAATAACAGCATCCATTTAATTATAAGTACATTACATGGCTAGTGAGAACTGGCAGCTTTTTTAAAATGAGCTCAGTGATTTCGTAACAAGCCCACCTCTTTTTTGTCACGGATACAGTTGTCTTGATTGGAATTATATTAGAGCTTCAAATATTTCTCTTTAAAGGGTTACGGAAAAATTAGAATTTACACTATCTTTTAAATATTTATTTAAAAAATAGACTAATTGGCTACATCTGAAAATGATTTTATGCAATATGGCGAGTGTTCCTTCCTTTAAAGAGAGCATACTTTTGCTCTGACACTAATAAAATTAAAAGAACTTTATCAGCTATCGAAAAAGAGTTCTTTGTAAACTTGTGCATGGTGGTGTGCCGCAAAAAACGTCAAAATTCATGAAAAATAATTTTAAAAATCTTTTAAAACATCCTCCACCAAAATCCAGACGTAATAAATTTAAAAAGCTAACAATTCATCATCAGGACCATCTAGCAGCATTTATATTAAGGACACAGAAATAATGATGCCATTAAAAAAAACATTTCAGAAAGAAGATATACGCGTCTGCACAAATTATTATAATATTCATTGTGAAAACTGCATACTAAGATATTTTTAAAACTCTTAAAAGCAACCCCTTCTTGAAATTAGCAAGGCCATCCGCTACAACCATGGCTGTAGTCCATGATTTTTGCTCATGTGTGAAAACCTGTGGCCATGGTTTTTTCTCGTCATCCTGGAAACATTGAATTTTCACGTAAATAAATGTCTTACCCTACGAGTGATGTAAGATATTTAACTCAAAAGCACCATATAATATGAGCCCATAGAGCCTTCTAAAAAGTAAGCGTCGGAAAACCTTTTGACGAAATTATTCAAGAATGTCCTATCAAGTGAAGGTTTTTTCATAATGATGATAAACAATGACCGAACTTTCTTCTGTTTTGTTTTCTTTATCTAACAAATTTCTCGAAGGCCAGCTCATATTTAACATTGTATTTTTGGGGTACTATATCTTGCACTGCTTCTTTAACTTCGCCATTTATGTTGTGAGGTAGGATTTTGGTTGTTTTTCGTTGATTTTAAATGTAAGAAGATTCATAATTATAAAACTTTGCGACGTAATTGCAGATTATTAAAGGTTTCATAGATATTATTGTTGTTGATATGGTTTCAGCTGTGACTGGTAATTTCGTATAGCGCGAGACCATTTGTGGAACTAATCAAATAACTGTGCGGTGGTGTTTAGAACTAATTAACTGCCTCTAGCTTGTCGGTATGGTAAAGACTTATTTTATCATTTACATTTCTGCGGATGTAATATACCCACAACATCATGGTTTCGAATAAAAAAAATGTATTACAATGTCTTCAGAAGACTTTTCTTAAGACACCTTAAATCAAATATAAAGTTAGCAACTCTTTAGTGAAATTGGAAAGGCTGACGGATATAAAATGAGTTAAAACTCCAGATAAAATTAATAATTAAAACAATGTATTTACGATTACTTTAAAAGATATTTCTCGGTACACCCTAAATACCACTATGTTTTACGACTACTCTAAACGATTCCTTACTGAAATTAGTAGAGCTATCTGATCTGATTGAAGATGACACTGCAAGTAAAATTTAAATTTAAAAATGTTTTTCAAAATGCTTCAAGAAGACTTTTCTTCGCAAAACCTTAATGGCTATTTATTTCAGAAGCTAATAATGCAATCGTTTACTAGAATTTGGAAGACAATTTGATATAACTGTAGTTAAGCCTTCAAATAAAATTCTGAATAAAAAGCAATTCATCACAATGCCGTAAAAAGTCTCAGTGCACTCCGACCAAAAATGCATGTTCAAAATCTCTGAAACCAACCAATTACTTAAATTCTTAATGCCTTAGTAATAATTAATAAGTCTTTAGTAATTAAAAAAAATATATTGAAATACACTGTCGTAAACGGTGGGTTCAGAAAATTGTTTGAATGCAGTTTAATAAATTATTTTTCGTTTTAAATTTTATTTGAAGCTTCTACTAGAATAATATCAGATAGCTTTTCTAATTTCAGCAAATGGCCGCCTTAAGGTGTTATTAAAAAAATTCTTTACTAAGAGTTCTGGATGGAAGTCAAGGAAAGATATCCAGATAAAATATCTGCGATCTTAAACTTTAGGCGAATTTTTAACTTACATAAACGGCTGCGTAATTTTATCTCAAAGTAAACAATGCAAAGTATAATATTGTCATTGTTTATTGTTCTCATTATAATAAATTATGCAAAAGATGTATATGTGAATTCTGATACTTTTCAAAAATGGCGCGAACTGTTTTATATTGTTAAAGTTAATGCGGTAGAAGGTGTTCTTTTGGTCCACCTAAATGATTTATTACGTATTTTAAAGTATTTTTATTAGAGAACAATTGGCTGACCTATTTGCGACAAAATTAATCCCTGTTTTTAAATATGACAATTTAAACAAATAAATAAAAATAATCATAACCTAATTTAAAATCAGTGAATGTAAGGAAAAGCGTTTGTATTCTTCATTCTAAACTATAAACTAATTCTGAACTATAAAGAAACTAATTTTTCATTATTTACGAATATATGTGGTCTTTGTGAAATCTAGAAATATTTTTAAATCATTGTGGAGTTTTTAAAATCCTTGATATTTTTTCAAATCTTTATGAATTTGTGAACATTTTTGTGAGTTTTTGTAATTCCTTAAAAATCTTTGTGAAATCTTTTGGAATTTTTTAAATTTTTGTTAAGCCTTTGAAATCCGTGAAATGCTTTATATCTTTGAAGTTTTTGAAATCTGTGGAAGTTTGAAAAATATTTTGAATTCTCAATGAAATATTTTGAAATCTTTAAATTCGTTAAAATCTTCTACAGTATTTAAAATCTTTGTGAGTTCTTTTGGAATCTTTTTAATTTCTTGCAAAATGTTTGAAATTCTTGAAATCTTTGTAAAATTCTTTGAAACATTTTACTAAATCTTCAAAATATTAGTGAAATCTTTCTTAAATCTTAGTTTATGAAATTTTTTTTATTCATTTTAAATCGTTTACAATTTTTCGATACGTTTTAAAATAACTTAAAATGTTTGAAATATTTTTAATTTTCTTTAATTTGGCGCACTGTACCCATATATTTCAATATTATACAAAATTTGAAATCGTTTACAATCTTTAAAATGTTTTGAAATCTGTGAACTCTGGTGTACTTAACCCGATTTGAAATATTTGAAATTCTTACACAATAAAAATTTAAAAAGGGTTTATTTCTTTTTGTAAGAAAATTAATATCATCGCAAAATGATTGCATGTTCTGTCAATGTGAATTCAGATAATTTCAGGGTGATTGCATTTATTGCAGGTGATTGTAAATGACTGCCAGTGATTTTATATCATTTCTAGTGATCCTCCAGAAATCGTTTGTGTTCTTTTAAAATCACAGCAATATTTGAAATATTTGTAAAAAACTTTTCAAATTATAAAATTATCTATGAACTTGTAAAATCGTTTAAAATTTTTGAAGTCTGGTGTGAAGAATGCTTTTGGAAATCTTTTGGATTTTTGTATTCTTTTGAACATATCCTAGGAAATATTTTACACCTTAAATAGTTTAGGAAATTTTTTGCAAGACTGAGATTTATCTTGAGCCTCTTTTTTAATTGGAAATATTTATTTTATTTTTACAAAGCTCCAATCCCCCTTGGAATAATAATCGCAAGCCCCACGCTCTTTGGCAGAGCCGTTGATATTTATTATGAGATGGAGACTCAGAGATTCAACATGCGATTTAAAAAAAACAATATAATTCCAACTCAGTCTGAATGTGATGAGTACCAGATTAAAATCGTTGAGGAGCCGTATAGTCAAATGAGCATGACATATTACCAACTAAAGAAAGGCCATGTTGTGGGATTCGCGTTAAAGGAGTAACAGTGTTTATGTTTAACTGAATCACAAAATAAACCATAAACATATATTCAAATGATGTAATATTTTTCTGATTTTTACCTATTCCTAAATAAAAACGTAAGTATATACAAAATTATTATTAATGAATGCTTTAATTTCGTTTGGTTGATTCAATCACTAAAATAAAAAAATAAAAATGTATGTCACTGGCCTGAAACTCCAGGTAGAGCCAATTCATAGCACCGTACACTGCCAGTAAAAATAGCGAACATATAAGTTCCCGCGAAATTCGAACAAAAATTAATCAAAGAAAAATTTCCCAAAGAAAATTATTTTTAAAAAGTAAAACAAAATATGCAATGTGGACTGCAGTGCTATAAAAAAGGATCTACAAAGTTGAAAAGTAATAATAAAGAGGAGACACAAAATTCGGTGAAGAGAAGGTCAGTTACACCAGACATCCCCCCCACTCTGAATTTTTGGGGGTTTCTATAGGCCACTGAATGGCGCCCTAAATGCGCTCAAATGCGCCACCTATAAATGGTCTTAAATATCTTTAAATGCGCCATACAGGAAAAATTTTGCGCCACATTGATAACCGAGTTATCAGCGATCGAAGTGGGGGGGGGGGCGTGATTTTTCTGAACTAATAACATTTTCCCAAATTCATTATACCTATCTTTCATAACTTCAACTGCGCTCAAATGCGCCACCACAAAAAATTTTGCGCTAGTTAAATAACAAAGATATATTTTGGAGGGGGCAGTGGAACGCAGGTGTTAAATCCTTAACAGTGATGCGCAATATAAAGTTGTGGACATGGATTCTTTCATCTTCAAATGCGCTCATATGCGGCATAATTTCTTTTTTTTAATTTTGAAAATTGCCCAAGATATGGAGGTAACAAAATTTTACGCAGTGATGGCCAACAAAATAAAAAGCTTGCAATCCGTATTGATGAAGGGTGTTTCCTATAACGATTCAAATGCGCTCATATGCGCCATAAAGAAAAAATGTTGAGCCATATTGATAACCGAGTTATCAACTATTAAAATAAGGGGAGGGGTGGCGTCATTTTTCTAAACAAATTCAATTTTTTCAAATTCATCATAGCTATCTTTCATAACTTTAAATGCGCTCAAATGCGCCACCACTAAAAAATTTTCCGCTAGCTAACGAACAAAGATATCATATGTTGGAGGGGGGTTGTGTAACGCAGTTGTTAAATCCTCAACAGTAATGTGCAATATAAAGTAAAGGAAATGCATTCTTTCGTCTTCAAATGCGCTCATATGAGCCATAATTCTTTTTTATTTTAAAAATTGCCCACTATACAGAGATAACAAAATTTTACGAATGATGACCAACAAAATAAAAAGTTTTCAATCCGCATTTATCAAGTGATTTTCCTATAGGGTTTCAAATGCGCTCAGATGTGCCACTTTCGAAATTTATAAAAACAATAATCAAGCCCCCAATTAACACTTGCTACCGATACACTACCCAATGATAACTCCACATAACCTAAATTGCAATATAAAAATTCATAATGATCTCTTCAGCAGAATTTCAAATGCGCTCATATGCGCCACTTTCAAAATTGACAAAAAAAAACAGAATCAACCCCCACACAATTACTTGTAACGATTCACTACCTGATGCTATCTCCAAATAAATAAAATTGCAGTATAAAAATTTATTATTATTTCTTAGTATATGATTTCAAATGCGCTCATATGTGCCTTTTTTCGAAACTTTACAAAAAAACATAATCAACCCCCTCATTACCACTTGTTACGATCCACTATCCGATGATATCTCCAAATAACTTAAATTGCAAAATAAAAATTGATAATTTTATTTTCGTCTAGGATTTCAAATGCGCTCAAACGCGCCACTATTAAAATTAAAAAAAAACATAAAGAAACCCCTCGTTTCCAATTGTTATCGATCTACCACCCGATGATATCTCCAAATAACTTAAATTGCAAAGGAAAATTTTATAATTTTTACGATTGATGTAGGTTTTTTGACAAGGGAAATTAATAAATAATTTAAGATGTTAATTTTGTTTGTTTACTTGATCCTAATTAATATCGCGCGTATGAGTGCATTTGAAATCCTAGACGAAGAGATCATTATAAATTTTTATTTTGCAATTTAGGTTATTTGGAGACATCATTGAATAGTGGATCGTAACAAGTGGTCGTGAGGGGATTGATTATGGGTTTTTGTCAATTTTGAAAGTGGCGCATATGAGCGCATTTGAAATCTTATCCGAAGATGTAATTATAAATTTGTACACTGCAATTTAAGTTATTTAGAGATATCATCGAGTGGCGAATCGATAACAAATAGAAATGAGGGTGTTGTTTATGATTTATTTTAATTATGAAAGTGGCGCGTATGAGAGCATCTGAACTCATATACGAAGAGATCATTCTGAATTTTTATTTTGCAATTTAATTTATTTTGAGATATCGGATAGTAAATCGTAACAAGTGGTAATGAGGGAGTTGATTATGGCTTTTAGTCAATTTCGAAATGGTGCATATGAGCGCAGTTGAAATCCTATATTCTCTAAATTTCTTGGAGTGGTATAGCACTCCAATGGTATTAATCGTCTCTCCAACTTGAAGCCAGAAGTGAGCTTCTCCCTTTGTGGTGGAGTGTGACTTTCCTTTGGAGCGGAGAGCGACTCCCGTGCTTGGAACGGCTGGACACACCAAATGGAGCGATTGATCGCTCCAAAGGGAGCGAATTCTGGCACCATTGAAGCGATCGTGTCTGTTTAACTGGGAGTGAGTTGCGTGATTCCAGCGGATGGAGTCATAAAGCTGACATCATTTGATTGGAATTTTGAGTTTATTAAGGAGTTAAATTTCGCTCCTTCTGGGCTCAGTTAATTATTTTTAAATGAATGAAATTGAAAGGATGAAAAAATTAATTTCTTTGAATTGTTGTTTATTCAGTTTATTCAGTATTTATGTATACATTAAGGGACTTAATACATTCATATTAGGTTCGCTGATGTCCATCATGAAAAAAATAATATATATTAGTTTTTATGTTCGAAATGTTTAAAAAATCAGAGATCACTGTCACAAATTGTTCTTATATATATTGTTCTTCTTATATGCTTTAAGAATTTTCAGAAGCATCTATTCGATATAGGACTGAAACTTGTTTTTTGAATTTATTTTCATCGAATTCCACGCCGAACATTTCTTACAGATTAAGTAACAAAAGCAAGTAATGTATTAATTATCACAAATTACAATGATTAATAAGTAAAGTTCGCCTTGTTTCATAAAGAAAGAATGCCGGCTTTTAATCATTCAAGTATGACCGTTGTGTAACTTTCTCGTTTTTTAGCAATAGAATATAAAGTATTTAATTTATTTAGGATTTCATGTGTATTTTATTGAACTTCAGTATTTAATGTCCTGGAAAATCAATCTTCTCGGTTAAAGCTTCACCTTTTTCGTTTAAGAATTAACTATCCAAGTTAAAGTTTCATAATTTCAGATGAAAATAAATCGTTTTGTTAGGAACTTCTACTACTAAATGCAAAGAATAATCATACCCTTTATTAATTCGTAAATAATTCGTAAACAAACAGATGCGTTTCCAACTGAATTTATGATATTGTAACTGCAATAGATTATTTTTTGAAAAAAAAGATGAAACTTTGACCAAGAAGATGGATTTTTCACCACGAACGAGGCTCTAATTTAAATGAAATACGAAAAATTGGAAATAAATGTTTGGCCTTTATTCCTAAATAGGCTAGTTTTCAAGCCGACAGTTACAAACATTACAAATATGCAGTACTTCGATTTTCAGATGAAGAAATTAATTTTCTGACCCATACCGACTTTCTTAGCAGTACTACAGTTACAGTTAAAAAATTTTTAATCGAATGATTCGATAATTGTAAGTATTATCATACACAAATAAATAATATAAATAATATAAGTAGCGAACATTTCAATGAATTGATGGCATCCACGTAGAATCCCTTTGACTACAGAAAATCCGCTAATTCGTCTGGAGTTTTAAAAGAATCCTGAAGAAAAAAGTTTTCAATCAATTATTGATGCATATTCTAGATTTTATAAACAAATAGCACTTTGCAGACATCTCATGTTCTTTAAATTATGATCTAATTATCTTCTATGCGGGAGGCCTCCGGATTCGGGCGCATCTGGGGCGCAATTCTGTGGGCTATAAAATTCCCGAAGTTTGAGCGCATGTTTAACAAATTTTAATAATATCTAGATCAACAATACTGTGTGACGTGATTTGTAGTTGTCTTGCATTTGCTCGTAAATTTTAGACCTGAATCCTTCTCACTGATTCGCTGTTAACCCGAGTCCCGAGTTCACCTCTGAATTAAACTAACAGTGCAAATTTGTAGTTTATGTCTGCACATACTCCAAATTATTGAAGAAAAACTAACAAACTTGAGGAATATACGATTATATACAATTTATTGTAAACTAACCAAAGTGCAGACTATGTACTCAGTAAGTGTAGGTGAGTGACTTTTTGTTTAAAATCATTGAAATAGAATAAGAAAATTTTAAAAATAAACACCGCAAGGTTTTTTTAAATTTGTTGTAAGCCAAAAAGGCTATACTGAGAACCCCGGAAAATCAAACAATAGTATACGGGACTTTCCATTCAAGTTCCCAGGAGGCTACTTGAGCGAAGGTACAACGTGACAAATTGTTCATTTTACGGTTTCCACAAACGACGAGTTTGCTCGCCCTAAGTGAGTCATCGCATTATTAAGGACCTTAAGTCTCCCCAAACTGACCTGTGAGGGCCGGAAACATTCCCCGGCCGCCTGTAAACAGCTTTAAAATCACGCGAGGCCACCGTGTTACACTCCCCATCAACAACTTTCACGGCGTATTAGGCACGCCCTCCAGTGTTCGTCCTTTCTCACTCAGGCGCGCTCTTTCTTCCCTATAGCACTAGCTCTCTCTCCCTCTCTCTTTCTCTCTCTCTCTCTCTTCCACATTTCCTTTTCTCTGGGACGCGCTGGCCAGTGCACGAGACTCAGCCGATTAAAATACGAATCATTCTGGGGAGTAAAATTTCGTTTTTAAAATGTTTAAATTATACAGATCAATAGCAAAAGATCAGGATCAACATTGAAATACAAACTACCCCCCCCCCCCTGGAATTTCTGATTATAAATAATCCTTCGATTTTATACGTGTTTACATGTACTCACGTATGCACGTACGTCATTAGAATATTTTAATATAACTAAGTTTCAGCGACATAATCATGTTCTTCTTCTAACGGGATAATTAATCAAGCATTTAATACTTATAGGACTTTAATATACAAATCTAGATTTAAATTAAGTAAGAAATAGGGTGGTTGTTCGGCGGTAACTTTATTTAATGATTTCTGAGTAAGCTTATATTAATAAGAAATAATCCTAAACAAATAACTCGAACAACCATTCTTTTTGACTTAGCTTCACGGTTTCTTCGGAAGCATGAAGTTAGGATAGTAATTAGCAACATATTTTAATTTTGATAATTTATCTTAATCCGTTCTATTTTTAATTTCTAATTAAATTTTGTATTAAGAGGAATATTTTTAGGTAAAGCCTGGCGCGGACGCTTGAAACGCGAGCTAGTGGGCCCGGCCGGCGGCCCCCATCATTTAGGTTTGCGACTCCAGTTCGACCATTCAGCCAATAGCAAGGCCAGCCGCCGACCCCACTGCCGCCGCGAGCCTCCGTGCCAAGTCGACGGGTCTCTGGCAAGCGAAGCGAGAATCAGTCGCCTTCGTGTATCCACTTGGAGTTGCAGCATCCACCCTCCGCTCCCGTGATTAATAAACGAACAGTGATTTTTACATATACCAAGTGTTTGTGTCTGTCCAGTGACAGGTTCTACCTACATTTTCGCCGTCTCATTAAACAGAGACTAGTTTCGCGTTACTTGATTCGGTTTCAATTCTCTGTTTAAATTTTAAAACTCAAACTTTGCGCAAAGGGTCAGGCCTTACAGCCCCAGTCCCGTGCGCCTAGTTTCGCGCTACTTGATTCGGTTTCAATTCCTGGTTTAAATTTTAAGACTCAAACTTTGCGCAAAGGGTCAGGCCTCACAGCCCCAGTCCCGTGCGCCTAGTTTCGCGTTACTTGATCGTTTTACCAGGACTGCCGGGTACCGTCGATCCGCGTAAACACAATTATCTCGCCAATTGTTCGTCTTCCGGGACACTCCGATTACCCAAGTTCTTCCGGGATCCTCGGATTCCTTTTCCAGCCACACAGGTGGACGAATTCTCCTTTTCCGAGGTACCTACCGCGCCACTCGCCTCCTCGACTCCTCGACACCCGGGTTATTTTTCAAACTCCGGGCCAACCCGCGCTTCCGGCTATTCACCGAACAGTTTGATTCAACCGCCTGTTCAAGAACTGCCTCCTCCGGCAACCGGGTTCGTTTGCGCACTTCTTCCTCCGTTGAAACTCGCGTCGGGTCCCATAGATCGTTCAGGCATTTACGATGATACCCAGCCTCGTTCTTCTGTAATAACCGTTCCATCGACTCCGGGGAAAAACCTAATAACGTGTCCAACATCCACCCGACGATCGAACCCCGTCTTCCAAGGTCCGGTCGTGACCACCGCCTCTCCAATAGCCGGCCCTTCCGGCCTTTACAATTATCTAGTATCACACACTCCGAAGGGACCTCTTCCCCCCACCCCGGGTAAATGGTACCAACACACTGCACGTCCCACTACCCCGGAAGGTTTCGCGGTCCCAGCCGCCGCTAGTAGCTCCGGTGACACTCTGTCTCTAGCGGCATTTTGAGACTCGAATCCACAATCCGCATTTTGCAATGCGGATAGCCAAAAACTCCGCATTTTGAACTTTTGATGGATTTCTGTGTACAATTATATGATGCAGGCGAACGAAGGCATTTCTGCCAATAACCTGCCAGTACGCAGCCATTCTGTCCAATGGGGACTCGCTCGCAGCGTAGCGTTTTACGCGTTTTACGTTTCTAGTTCCTAGAATCTAGATACTCCATAGACATATAATAATGGAATGCTAGCTACAGCTGTCAGAAGTAGAATATGGAGTAGAATGAGAGCATAAATCGAGAAAGTCAACCTGTCCTTTTCTAAGGATGACAATTGGTCATTGGTGGATAAATACTTTTCTAATAAAAGCATATGGAAGATAAGTAGAGCAAATCACCATCCATAGAGAAAGAGAGGTTGACTTTTTCGATTTTTTCTCTCTTTGTATCCTCTGTTTCATTCCTCACAACACTAGCCAGAGGTCCATTACTATATTTCGATGAGATACTCGGTTAGTTAGGTTAATTGAGTTGTTTCTGCTAGATGTGTGACACCTTTTTTAATTTAAAATTAATCATCTTTATTGTGGATAAATTGAAGGTATGTTTCTAGGGATGAAAAGTAAGTTATAAGATCACTTTCAATTCTTTTAGTCTGAATTGCTTACAAAATTCTTATTTAAAAATCTGATATCAATTTACGGATACAGATTACAGTTTATAGTGAGTAACATAACCTTTCTTTTTATGCGTTTGTAAGGCATGAACATTTCTAGCGAGGAAGAAAATGCACATGAGTATCAAAGTCCCACAAAAAAGAAGAAAAATGGTCTGACTGGGAAAAATAAAAACAGAAAGCATAATCCAACAATTTACAATGATAAATTGAAAAAAGAATTTCCTTTCATTAGAGCTCATCCATCTGACTCATCTAAAGTACAATGCAAGTTGTGCCCTTCAAGCACTACTGGAAGGAGATCAACATTTCGCTGTGAAAGGTATGCGTTACTTTTTTTCTAGAACATTTATAATTTTTTTTTAATCATTTATCGATAAAAAATATAGTTTAGATATCTGTAGATCTTTTTTAAATTATCTTATTATAAAATATCAAGTTTTTTTTACTTTTTTCACAGATCTGATATCGAGAGGCACCTTAAATCAGAACGTCATGTCGCTGGTTTTAACTTAATCAAAGCAGGAAATGCAAAAAGTTTGGAATCATTCCTTAGCAAAGAGAAGATCAATACATTAGATGAACAAGTGAAATACACAGAAATGAAATTAGCAGGATTTGTTGCCGCTCATAATGAGCCTTTTTTAAAAATGGACCATTTAACGGACGTTTTGAAGGATATTTTTCCCGATTCACAAATTGCTCAAATGATTACAGCCAAAAGAACAAAAACCAAAGGAATGGTGATAAATGTGCTGGATCAAGATGAAAAAGAACACTTAGTATCTGTAATAAAGGAAATCAAGTTTTCAATTCAGACAGATGAATCTACTGATATTTCTTCTGTAAAAACTTCTTGTGTTATGCTTAGATTTTATTGCAGAACTCAAGGTAGGATTGTATCTCGTTTCTGGGATCTGCAACAAGTGTTCAGCGAAGATGATTCCCATGGAGCGGAAGAGGGCGCTACGGCTGAAAGACTGTTTGAGCTAATAAAAACTTCTTTTGACAGATATGAAATACCATTCAAAAATGTGATTGGGTTCGGATCAGACGGTTGTAACGTCATGATGGGTTGTAACAACAGCGTCGCCTCAAGAATGAGAGAATTGTGTCCAGGACTACGGGTGTGCAAGTGCATTTGCGACTCTCTTCACCTTTGCTGTAGTGAGGCCTGCAAGTGTCTGCCACGTTCATGTGAAGATCTAGCTCGTCACATTTACAACTTCTTCAACAGCAGTGCTAAAAGATGGGCACAATTTGCTGAATTTCATGTTTTTCTTGAATTGGATATTTTGAGAATGCTTCACCCTAGCCAAACAAGATGGATTTCGCTTCTCCCTGTAATCGTTAGGATTTTAAACCAGTGGGATGCTTTGCGGCTTTTCTTCGATGTCAAGTGGCTTGGAGAACGCCTGGAGTCAGCTGAAAGAATACATATTCTTTTAAATGACCCCATTACGAAAGCTTTTTACTTTTTCTTAGAGTGGGTCCTTCCTAAAGTGACAAAAATGAACGAATATTTTCAATTGGAGAAGCCAGTTGCCACATTCGTTCATGAAAGAATGGAGGATTGTTATACAGAACTTTTAACATCTTTCATGAGAAGGGATTACATCTGTATGACGCCAGTTAATGACATCCGTCCAGATGATGAGTCAAAGTGGGTGCCTCTGAACCAATTGTACTTGGGAATTAATGTTATGAAGCAGCTCCTCCTACCTGAACTAAGTAACAAAGAACAAGCAGCGAAAGATTTAAAGATAAAAT
This sequence comes from Belonocnema kinseyi, assembly GCF_010883055.1. Classification (NCBI taxonomy): domain Eukaryota; kingdom Metazoa; phylum Arthropoda; class Insecta; order Hymenoptera; family Cynipidae; genus Belonocnema; species Belonocnema kinseyi. The sequence continues at coordinate 75,844,469 of NC_046657.1, read as the reverse complement.
GTCGCCTATTCCTTGTCACTCTGTGCGTCCAATTGAAGCAAAGATATTTATTTTTTGTTTACAAAACAAAAAATTATTTTATTCAGATTTAGAGAGATATAAATCTATATTATATTCGCCGTTAATAATTATTAAAGGTATGACTTTGATGATCCTGTCATGCAACGTTTAAACGTGTTGGCGCCACAAACAGCTCTTTCTCAAAAAGAAAGGGAAAGGACACCTTCGCTTTATACTTTGGCAATTCTGCAGCCGCGAATAATCGACCCACAAGATACAGGCGAGTGAATATATTATAATATAAGGAAAAAGCTTAAAACTAAAAATGAATTTATTTTAAGTAATTTAATTAAATTAACTCTTAAAATTTTATTATAGTTGCCATACGTTTTTCTTACACAATGTCACACATCATATTTCTTTTTTTTCACATGCTCTTGCATTCACTCACGCATTACTTTATACAAATTAGTAAGGGGGCAAAATGGTACCCCATGGTTATTTAAAACTTTTTATTTTAGGGAAATTGCAAGCATTAGATGACCAATGGAGAGCTCTACCCTTCCAAGGTGAGAATTTGCCGCAAGAATTGAAGTGTACAAAAGACCCCGAAGAGTTTTGGCACAAGGTAATTAATTTGTTTAATTTT
>NC_046657.1:75836842-75843720 GCF_010883055.1 Belonocnema kinseyi | reverse complement strand
CTGACTACGACTGTGTGCGGCGTGCTACATGCTGATGCTGCTGTTCGCGAGAATGGAGGCTGCTGCGTTGCTTTTAAGCCTCGTAAGAGCATGTTTGATAAATCACCTCCGAAAATATTTATAAATCAAATAAAAATGCAACGGCTTTAGGCGACGAGATTGAAAACGTTTTCTCTGACTGAAGACTGATTACCGATGACGCTTCAGACAATGATATACCTGAGAACGTTTTCCCTAACTGAAGAGTAAAGACTGATGATGCTAGTCAGTCAAATTAAGTTATAAGTTTAAGTTTCATTTACTCGTTTTAAACTGTTGAGTTTATGAGTTTTATTATTTAATTTATGAGATTTATGTGCAAGAATTATGTATAGTTGTTACAGTACATCCTCAATTTATTTTAAATCTTTAGATGTCAATTGATTGTCGTCCATAAAATACGTAATACTATTTGCTACTCGTATCTCGCTTTGATTCATTGAATTGAGGAAGACACCAAAGAAATATTATATATATATATGATTTAACTATAAAAGAAATAAAACTGTTTTAAGAATAGCTGGAAAAATATACTATTTTGTTCAGTACAGCAGTATCTTATTTTAATTCTTAAGGTTTCTTGATAAATTCTTTTGTCTGTCTCTTTTGAAAAAAGTACTGTTAATTTTAGTTATAAATTAGGTATTTCAGGTTGAGTGTGGGAAATCCAATATGTCTCCACGCCGTGGGCCAATCAATAATATAAATTGTAGAGGACGAAACTTAATTTTTTTAATAACATAGAAAATAATTATTCTTTAACATAAGTGTATTTGGACATTATTATTTATTTCCCAAAAGCTATTCAATTTAATAATAAAATCGAATTAAAAAAATGGTAACGATTTTATTATTTAATTAAATAACTTTTTAAAAGTAAAAAATAATATCCAAATACACTAATGGTAAAAAATCTTTTTTGTCAAAGTCATTGAAAAATTAAGTTTCGTCGCCTGCAATTAGTATTATTGCTTGGCTCTCAGTGTGTAGACATCTTGCCAGCTGACGTCACAACATGAAATACCTAATGGAATTCATAGCGCCCGGATTGCGGACCGGTCAAGGTCGTACATACAGGTCCGGAAACTCCGCTAGCTACGGCCATCAGAAATGGTACAGGGAATAGAAAGAGAGGACAAATCGAGAAAGTCGCCTGTCCTTTTCTACGGGTGCGATTGGTGATTGGTGGATTGATCCTTTCCTAATGAAAGCAGATGGAAGATGAGTGGAGCCAATCGTCACCCTTAGAAAAGGACATATCGACTTTTTCGATTTGTCCTCTCTTTTTATTCCCTGTACCACTTCTGATGGCCGTAGCTAACGGTCCAGGAATATATGTCGATGGCACGACCGTGGGACCGGCGCAGCTGGCGCAGTAGCGTTCATATAAATTTTTAGGTCAGGTTAGGTTATATAATAGATTAATATAATCTAAAAATGTATACAAACTCTACTGCGCAAACTCCAAAAATTCGCGATCTGCAGCACTCGTTTACAAAAAAAGGTATTTTGTAATTATTTATAAATTGTAATAAGTATAATACAGTGTTATTATACAGATAGAAAAGACTTTTTTTAGTTTTATAATAGCAATATGTATTTTACACTCAGTTTTTAAAAACTCCGCATTTTGAAAAAAAAATCCGCATTTTGGAGTCTGCGCCTCCGCAAATCGGTAACACGGGTCTGGCAACACTGATAGTACAGCACCGATAGCCGGTTACCGTGTCCAGCTCATCACTCATGTAGTGGACCGGTTTACACCACCCCCTCCTCTGCACTGGCTAGTCACCGTCTGAACGGTACCAGTTAACAAATTTATGAAGGAAATTTTTTCTCTGTACAAAGACGCAGCCATTTGACATATTACATATGTCAAACAACTATGTACATCAGATAAATTTTATCTTTCGGCACATAAATTTTATCTTTCGCCAGATAAACGTCCTGCAGCGTTTTTATATAATTGCAGGATGCAATTTATTCCTGGGGTTTACTGTGCTTGTTTCGTCCGTCCATCTCCTTTCACTTATACGAAAAGTTTTTTAACTACACTACATTCCTTGAGAATTCTCTAATTACTGACTCTTTCAATTAGCGCCGTACAGCATACAACCTGCGGCAATTGCATGCCAACCATATTCACTCTACTCCTATCCTTTTCTTAGTAGGTCCAGGTTTGGTTACCGTAAAGCACATTGATATATATATATTCCAATTGGCAACGAGTCAGGCGGCCCTCACCGTTTATGTTTCTACCTCCCCCCCCCCCCCCCCCGCCAGAAATAAGTCTGAGGCCATCTGAAGGCAACCTGCGACACTGGTAGAAATTCCCGTTATAATATACCCTGTTTAAGGTTCACTATCTTTATGCTAGTATCCAGTCTGTTTAACATTCTTTGCAAGCCCTGAACTAATTCCTAATTATTCCTCCTTTTTTCAGGCCACATGTAAATTCCACAATATTTCTCACTATATAAGTGACGAATTGTATTGCCAAACTCGTTGGTTATCTTTTCTCCCTTTTAATCAAATTATTTGCATACGGAAAAATCTTTAGGAATAACAGCGCAAAAATTGACGGAGTAAATAAAAAATTGTTATTATATTTTTAGTGAAACCAAAGAGAGTAAAATATTCTAACCAATTACGTAGCCAAAATCTGTCAAACTAAATGCAAAGAAGTCATCAGTTAATCGGATTCGATAAACTGAGGCTTAATGTAAAACGTATTTTGTCTAGTTATTTGTATTCATAAATTAAGTTAATCGAATTTCGAGTAGAATTCCTGAGTTAGAATCGACGTCCTGGTAGACGCTATATCTGACCATTGAATCTTCTTTTAGGCACCTTTCGTTTTACAACCCTTCTTAGACTTACTAGAATTTTTTTGTATATATCTAAATCTTTGATTAAGATCGCGAATATCGTTTGACTTGAACAAAATTATTTTATTTACATCGTCAATATCAATACCTTCGTTACGTCTCATCGCTCTTCTTTCTTCGCTACTGAAACCTCTCATGCACATTGTAGCTTCTAATCTTTGGAATAAGTTCAAGTAACAGTGCCCCTTTCATAACATCTGAAGAATATTTGTAGTCTTGATAGCCGCCGAATAACTTGGGAGATACATGTAGCAATTGTCTGACATAAATAAATTTATGTATGTTGCCCCAGTCGCAAATCTGGTCCGTCTCCACTAATTACCGATGCGCTGTCACAGCTCTTTGTCTTTCTCATCATTTAGAGACAATCAAGTTCACCATTGGATGCTGCTTGTTTATCGCGATTGTCGTCTAGGTTCTCGTCTTACTCGTTACCTTTGCCGCCTTCGTCGGATTCGCTGCCATCTTGCCATCCTGCCAACAGACTCTCTTTTAACTCCACCTTATTTCCTGTCGTTTGCAGGAGCAAGTTTTGTAAGTTGAATTCCAGTCCTTTCACATTTACGGAATTAATATACATGCTGACTATCAAGTTGTTATGGTCGTCAATCTATTCAACTGAGTCATCTGCTCCTCTAATATTGTTAATTTTTCTTAAACATTTCACTGCACTTCATATTTTCTCAACGATCTTTCGATTGTTCTCTTTTATCTCGCGCAAACGTAAAATTGCAGAGATAAATTAGGGAAATCGGAGTTTAGGTAGAATACTAAATACAATTTGTTTAAAAGTACTGTAATGCGGTAAAATTCTACCCGCCAACTTCCTCTCGACCGCTCACACAAGAATCAAAAATTAAAAAAAAAACCTGGATAATTGTTAAAACACCGATTTGAATGCTCTGAGCGATGCTGACTGGGTCACATTTAACTATTTAAGAATTTTATTCTGGCACAAGAATTTCACGTTTGTTTAGGCAGTAACCTGCCGTATTAGATCGGAACATCCATCTTGTACGACAATTTACCTCGCTAGGGGTCATCGACTTATCCCGCTCTCTGGGTGACGTCACGTGATGCATTAGCTGTTTTGGCGGGCTCACGAAAAGGATATTCTACGGATAAACGACCGACCATGAGAGGAAATACTACGTATACTATTAATTCTTTCCACAACTATTTGAATTTTAAATTATATTGAAATATGTTATAAGTCAAGGGCTTGAAAGATCGAAAAGTGCGGCAGATTGGTCAGTTCCGATCTCCGCGCACGCGCAGGGCTCCCCAAGCAAACAGTGGGACCTACCAAGAAGGTGCTCGAGTGACTGACCGGGATTCTGTTGTGACTGTTTGAGGAGGAAAGTCGTTTTTTTTTACTTTTACGTCTGAAAAATGTTTAACTTATCCCTCTTTGACTTAGAAGAGACAATAAGTATCATCTCCGGAGTACCCTTGGTAAGTCCCATTAAACACGACTTCGAGTACTAATTGGTTTATTGTTTGGCGCGATGGGAAGAATTTTGGTCAATTTTGCTAATTCTCGCTTATACCATTGAAAATGGGGAAAAATCGTATTGTCTGGGTCAAGCAGTCACTCAGGGTCGAAAATCACCTTGTTCAATGTCAACTTTTTATTTAAACTTTGTCTTTTATTATTTAGTTATTGTTTATTTCTGTTGTCGTTGACCATTTTAGTTATGTTTTATTAAAGGGCCAATACTAATTTAGAGAAAATTGTTGATTATGTTATTTATACGAAATTCTAGAACCCTTATTTGATATAAGATGGCGGATTCAACCGCCAAGGCGTGGCTTCTTAGTTTAAACGCCTCGTGATGAAGCTGCTCCGGAAAGGTTTGCGGTTCCTAATCCGCCTGAGATAAATATTTTTCTTCATTTGACGTTTGAGCCTTTTACCGTAGGAGTACCTCGTTACAGTGCCGAAATAGATATGGCAATATAATAATAAGAAGCCACAAGACAAACGACAGAGCCACAGTTGATTTTTTTTTATTTACACAAACAGTGCATAATTTAACGCCAAAATGGAAAAGTGATTTCTGGCGGACTTTTGCCGTGGAGCGATTTAGTAATGGTTGGGTTTACGACAAATTGTCCCTGTGCAGTATTGTAATGTAAGTGGTAGCCCTCCCTAAGTGCCCAATATAAGCGAATTCGATTTATTCTAATCGAATCCACTACATCTCAATTCATTCCACTCAAATTGATTTAAAACCCATATAATTCATTCCAATTCAATCCAATCCAGTCCAGTTCATTTCACTGCAATCCACTCCAATTCAATTGAATTCATTCTAATTAATTTCAGTTCAATCCAATTCACTAGAATCTAATCCAACACACTTTAATGCAATCCACTCCATTTCATTCCAATCCAGTACAATTCTCAATGTGAAGGACGAATCAAACATTATTTTTTATCACATACTTATATATTTTTAATTAACGAAAGTACATATTTTTTGTTCATATTTATTTTTGTTGGATAGAAATTTGTTGCTAAATCGAATGGAAACAACCCCGTTTTTGTATCTTTTATAGTTTTCAACAAATAAGCCTCGGAATAGAAAATAAAAATTGCCACTTCAGTTTGCCACAGCGAAAGAGCGAATCGAAATGGCGCGGGCACTGGTGGTTTTATTATTTGCTTTATTATTTCATTTGGAAATAGATAATAATCTTACAAAGTAAATGCTACATACATTAACATTTAAAACAGAAATATAGTGATTATTTATTTAGATCGTCTTTTATATTTAATTTTATTGTATTATTTTAATGTATCTTGAAGAAAAATTTAAAAAAAAAGTTATAATTGACTATAGGAAATGAAAGAAATATAACAAAAAAATAGGGGCTGGTGCTCGAACAAAAAAAGTCTAAGAAGTCTTATTGCAAAATAAAATGGTACATATCATAAACATATTATTGAGGAGAACACGTTCTTGAGCGAAAGTCAATTCCGACCAACAAAGCAAGGCTGGTACAATCAATAAGCGTGCGTCCGGTACCACAGACAACCCGGCCTGGGTGGGCAAAACTTCAGCCCGGATGCAGGTTCGGGGACTTTGGGATATGAGGGGTAAGTTTTGATACAGATGCGGTAACCCCGGTGTCACCTTGCGATATTTCCCTAGATGTGAGACAAATATGAGTAGGAATCGCTAGGGCAGAGTAGCGTCCTTTTTTAATATGACGCTTATTCAATTAAAATTCTGTCTTCAAGGAAATGTGGATGAATGAACCAGGAGACACCCCCTTCTTATAGACCCTCGATCAAGAAGTCCTGCTAATTAATTAAAGAGATCGGGTATCGGTATCGCCATCAATTTATAAAGTGCATTGTTCCCACGCTAACTCCACCTATTAACTGATAGCGTGCGCAATCCATCATATGATCGAATGATTTCGTGAATTATCCATTAGCTCTACCTAGCTGCCCACTTTTGAGTTAGGATCGTATCAATATAACAAATCGTCCATAGCTTTATTCTTCTTCATTATTCATAATGTGTCCCCTAAGGGTTTACATGACTTCCATTCCTTACAATCTTTCCGTTTACATCTATATATTTTTTACAATCTTATCCTTTCTATATATACAATTATTTACAACTATTTACATAAAGTCTTATATCTAGTTCCTTATTTCTATTTCCTGCGATAGCGCAATTTAGGACTTATCAGTAAGCGAGTGAGCGAGCGAACGAAAGCGAGCGTGTAAGCGAGAGAGAGAGTATGAGAACGCAAACGCATTTTAGTCTACTTATCTTCTACTTTACCATTACTTACAATTTTCACGCTTCTAATCTAAGCCACTTCCGTTTTCTTTTTCTTTCACTTTCTTTATACCCCCATTTACCTTTTTCATGTGCATTCTTTCATTCTCCCTCATTCGCTCCCCTAGCACCCTCTAACTCCTTCATCCAT
>NC_046657.1:75823591-75836742 GCF_010883055.1 Belonocnema kinseyi | reverse complement strand
CCCTTCCTTCAGCTCCTTCCCCTCTAATCTTATACCCTTTATCACTAAGTTCAATTTTCTTTCTTCCCTCTCTTTCTTCTCTATTCTTTGTTCTATGTTTCTAAGCCTTTCTAACTGCTTATTCCCACTCTCGCCCCCACCGCAATTCCCCTTTGAGCTTTCAAGTTTCTTCATCCTACCTCCTATCTCCTCTACCTTTGTGTTATTAATTTCTTCCTGCTTCTCTAGTTTTTGCTCCAATCACTCCATCCTCTTTTCCAACATTTCCCTGATTTCTTCCCATTTTTTTATTTCTTTCTTAACTTCAGCCATTTCCCGCCTAATTTCCTTCTTTAATTCCTCTCCCCTTCTCTCCTGCTTTTCTTCATAAATCCCCATTACCTCTATCATCACTTCTCTAATTTCCTTTAGCCTTTCTTCTTTCATCAACATTTCATTTTCAACTCCGCTACCGTCGGCACCCTCCCTGTTATCTTTTAAAAGGTCTATGCGTTTCGAAACAAAAAAATACATTTACTGAAATTTGCAATCAATTAACGCTACCGGGAACGTAAATTATGTAGTAGTCTCAATGGATATTGTTTTGTCAGTAAGCGAACTTCTTAATAGAATTGATTCAAAAGCGAAAAAGCGAAAATAAAGTTAGCAGTACTTTTCTTCATACATTTTAGCCACAATCCAATGCTTGTATCTTATCGGTATTCTAATCAGTTTTGTAGAACTTATATTTTTATATCTAGATATCAGTTTGTAGAATCGCTCTTTTCTTAATGCATTTAATAGAGTACCATGCGCCACTTTTTCTGTAATTTGTTCATCAGTTAATGCATATTCATCCTGGACATTAGCCTAAGTTTCTATAGTATTAATTTCCTGTATAACACTTGGAAATACTTATCTAAACGTCCTATGTATCATTCTTTTTGGATATTTTCCGCATTCATCATTATGCGAATTCTTTTTGTATCTTCTTCTACTAGTTTAATTTTAATCGATTTATTTCTATCTTTCAGGTCAATAACATTATCGTCAAAATCTATTTTACTTTTTAATCTTTTGAATAAGTCCACTCCAACAATATATTCTTTGGTGAGTCTAGGAACAATCAGAAAAACGTAAAAACCTTCCCAGTCGCCTATTTGGAATTTTTCATCAATTTGATGCTTTAATTTTACGAGTCCATTTTACGTCCAGTTGCACCAACAATTGTGGCGCCTAGAATTAGTAAAAGTTTGCATTGTTTGAAAATATTATAATAGTTTCCATAAAAAGTGTTGATTATTATGAGTTTCTTTTTTTATTTGGTATCGATCATTCGCATTTCTAGTCGCGCTTTATTGATTTCATGATAAAGATTTTGTTTGTAAACATCATCTTCTACTCGTCCGTGTACATAATTTTGCTGAGATGTATTTCTATTGTTTTGATCACGAGAATTAGAATCATTTTGAAAACCAGTTGGCCGTCGATGATCATTATTTCGATCACGAGGCAAATTATTGGATCCAGAGCTAGAATTTCTAAAACCTTCATTCTCATAACTTGGCAGCCCTTCTTGATTTTAATAAGAGATGTCAATAAAAGTCATTTCGGAAACAATGCATGATATTGAAATATTAAATTAAAATTAGGAAATTGATATTTTTTCGCCCTTACAGGATACTAATCTTAGGTAGTTTTGTTTTTTCTTTAATTTTTATAACAAAACGGGAAAAATGTTGTTATTTATATATGACTTATTTACATTCTTTGACAAAGGCGCGCGGTGGTAGTCGAAACGTCAGTATCCTTCATACACTAACTTTTTAGTAACTGTGTTTTTCATCTCTTTTACTTCAATGAAGACCGTCAGACCTACAAAAAATATTCTGACCCGCAGATTAGAGCAGTGTGTTATCATATGATTAGATCCGCTGCATCTTGCTCCAAAGTCAGAAATATCAAATTGGCCCGTTTCTTAAACCTTGGCTCAAAAAACACCCTTAAGACGGCGGTTTTTCCTCAAATTCGAAAAAAATATAAACTGGACTGCACAGCGGACCTAAGCAGCGTGTTTTCATTTATTTTGTACTGCTGAATCCAAATCCGAAATCACAAATACCAGATTAGCTCTTGTTTTAACCTTAACCTCAAAAACAACCCGTAAAAGGCGGTTTTTCGCCAAATTCAAAAAAAAAGAAAGTGGTATGGCCTTTCGTATTTCGATTCAAATTTGGCGAAAAACCGGCTTTTTATGGGTGCTTTTTGAGGTTGGGGATGAAACACGAGCTAATCTGACATTTCGTACTTCAAATTTGGTTTAATCGAGACATAATATACTAGGATATACTGCTATGGTCTGTCGGACGGATCACTTTTTTCAAACTTAACTGAAAACCGCCTTTTTACAAGTGTTTTTTGAGGTTACTGTTAAAACACAAATGAATCTGATATTTTGACTTCAGATTCGGATTCAGCGGTTAAAAATACATTAGGATACACTGCTCTGGTCCGCCGGGCAGGACGTTTTCTTTTTTTGGCGAATTCGGCGTAAAACGGCCTTTTGAAGGATGTTTTTTCAGGTTGGGGTTGAAACAGAAACAAAAATTAAACTGTCTTATAAAAACTGTTCCTGTGTGGCTTGAAAATTTATCTTTTCTGATTAAAAAAAAGAGAAAAAGAAATATTGATCTCCATTAAATTGAAACCTATATAAATAGAAAAAAATATATATTGTAATATATAGGGCCTTATACGATTTTTATAGATTCTATATAGCTATATATGGTGCTATATCTCCTTTTTTCCAGTTTTATAGGTTTCTATAAGGCATTTTATAGAGGGTGAGCAAGGAGGCAGGTTTTGACTAAAAGTAAATAAGATCTACCTGACCAAATTTACTGGTCAAAATTTACCTGTCCGCCAAATTTTTCGTCCTCTCTTTATCAATACTTTTGCACCTTGTAGTTCATTTTTATCTTGCACTACACTTCAAATTTCATATTTTGTTTTTCTTATTTTATGTCATTTACTTTTCAAGACCTCCCTTTGCTTAATTTGTGTTTGAATTTCGCGGGCACTTATATGATCGCTAGCGCCTTCTAGTGGATATTAAATTCCCCCGTTTTAGAACCATTAAATATCATATTATGTTTTTTTTGCTATGTTGAAGAAATACATTTTGGACTTTAATTGGACGAAGTAAATTTTTTCCATTTACTTTCCTAAAACATGCGGAGAGTGGACGTTGAGAAAAGAATATTCTTCAGAAATCAAAACTAGGTCAGTTGTCTTGATACATTTTTTGCAGAGTTAGTCATTTTATAAATCTAGCTTATTTTCTATTCGATTTTCGTAAAGAAACACGCATGTTTTACGGGCAATGTACGTTGCTACGACTACGCTCTAGCTGAGTTTCGGTCCAGTCACATGAAATTTTTTTATTTGAGTGTGAGAATCAACAAAACAAAATTTAAATCTTCAAGTGCATTGTGGGTCACTAACACGCCAAGCAATTCTCAAACTCTTATAAACCATACTTAATTGGAAATAATGGAGTAAGTGTTGCCATCTAGGATTGTTTGGAGACACTAACTGTAAGTAAAGTCGTTTAGCATACTGCGTCAAGCATCAGTCTACTAGCAGCAGCTGCTGCAAGTGGAGGAAAAAAAATCGTTGGGTATCTGATACCCAGTGTGCAGTTTGTGAGTGAAAAAGTAAGTTTAGAGCAAATTTTTAAAAAAATGTTATTGATTTCTGTTTACTTGCGACCGTACGTATATCATATGTAGTGGAATAAATTTTTTCTTGATTATTTCATACTTTTTTTCTTTGTAGATGACTTATAACTTACAGCAGCGTGCCATGCGAGAGCAGACTGTGGATATGTTGAATAAAATATAATTGTTAAAATACAGTGATATATGTCTCTTTTTCCAATTTGTTGTATTTTTATAGAATTGAATGTTATATTTTCTCAATTTTTAGAATAATAAATCGATTTAAAAGGAAAAATTCTGATTCATCATTTTATCATAAAATTGACTTTTCAACTATGCAAATAAACATCGTTCTTAAAAGCACCCAGGTTGCAATTTTTTTTATTAAAGTAGACTATTTCAAAAGTATATGAATAAATTTTTGGGTTGAAATAATTAATATTGCGTGAGTTATGATTTTTAAAGTAAAAAAAAACAATTTTTTCACATTTTTCAATAATTTTTTCGACAAACCTAAAATAAATAAATGGCAATAAAATCAAATTTAGCTTATAAAAGATACCTGAAACTATATCGGATAATTTTATTAGAAAAAATGTTCAATGGGGGTAAGCAATACATGATTAAATACGCTGGGATGTTTAACACCCACGACACACTTTATCGCGATTTTTACCATGTATGCACTTTGAGGGTTAAGACGACAGTTATATTAATTTTGTTGGTACTTATGTTTGTTCTTAGGAGTAGGTAAAAATCAGAAAAATATTACATCATTTTCATATATTTTCGTCGTTTATTTTGGGATGAAGTTACACATAAATAATTCATTCTTTCACTTCAATCCTATAACGGGGCCCTCGTTCTTCAGTTTATAATATATCACTTTTATGTCACCATATTCCTTAACTTTTACATCAATCTGGTATTTTAAAAGTTCAATCGGATTTGGAATTATATTGTATTTTTTAAATCGAGAGTGGTAAATATTCTTCTCCTTATCGTAATACGTATCAACGACTTTGCCAAACATCTGGTGCGTGCCGGCATGTTCCATTCCCATGGGGATTTCAGCTTTGCAAAAATAAAATAAATATTCGAAATTAAAAAAGTGGATAAAAGTAAATCTCAAAATTGAGCACAAAACAAAACAATGTTGATATTTGGGGAAAAGCAGTACACCGTTTATTCAGAATTTTACGTCGAGAGGTATGAACAATTAAATTGAACAACTGCTCGACATACAATTTCAGGATATTATTTTACATAGTGCAACCATTACTCTAAGGGAAAGTAAAATAATTAATTAAACCATTAAAAGGTATAATAATTTTTTAAAGATTTTAAGGGCTTTTCAGAGATCAAAACAAAATTTATAATTTTATAAAGAAATTTCTAATCTTTGTGAGGGCCTCAAAGAATTTTAACAGGCTTTAATAGATATAGAAAAATGATTAACGTTTTATACTACTTCTTTAAATTGCAAAAATTTTCTCAGGAAACAAAGGATTACGGGATATTTCTTCTTCTAGGATTTTGAACATAAAGCTTTACATAGTTGTGTTGCAAGCTTCTATATTTTATACATGAAAGAAGCAAATACTGCATTTGAGAATTCAAAATGAAATGTGCGCCGCTTTCCCTTACATGCACTAACTTTAAATTAGGTTCTAGTTATGTTATTATTTTATTATTTTAATTGTCGGGGTTAAAAACAGGGCTGCGTTATGACAAAATCAGGTGATCCAATAGATGGCTAATAATACTAGAAATTGGAACTAATTTAAAAATTAAAAAACATTTACCCTATATATTTACAAAACTGTCCTCAAACACACAAAATAAGAAAATATATTCAAACAATTCCTAAAAAGAAGCCCTTACCAAAATAACAAAGCCTATCTGATATAATAAAAGCTAAAGCTTATAAAACAAATAAAATATTCAAAATAATTCATCTCAATTCCTTTAGAAGACATTCCTCAATAGACCCTAACTGCGAATATTTTTTAACAAATTCTAAAAGCAACACCCTACCTTTCCTGGACTTCCTTCAAAGTCCCTTGATAATAATTAAATGGAAAAATACTTTAAAGCAACCCTTTATTAAAGTTAGGAAAGCTATCTGATATAATTTCAGTAGAAACTTGAAATGAAGTTAGAAAACAAAAATAATTAATGTAAATGTCTTAAAATAATGTCATTTTATAGATATTTTATAGTTATATTTTTGATACATCCAAAAACTAGAGAAAAAAAATTAAAATATGACCAACTATATTTAAAAATATTGATGATTACGGAATTTATTAAAACTCTTAGAAATCATTGAATTTTACACTTTGTTGCAATATTTATTTAGAAAATAGACCAATTGGCTTCAACCTGGATTAATTTTATACAGAATTTGGGGAGCATTAAACCCTTTAAAGTGAAAAACTTATAGCTCCTATATAATTGAAATTAACACAAGCTTTTCAGTAATTAAAAAAGAGGTAATCTTAACTTTTTTCAATGTGTATATCCGCCTGCAATGAAAATTTTGTAATTTTTTTGTTTAACAAAATTAGAGGGCCTCAAATTCATGTCTTTAAACAGCACTCGCTAGTGAAAATTTAGGTATGTTTTTTAGAATACCGTACCCGTAAGAATTAAGTGTTTTTTTTTCGAAATTATTATTCGCGGCGTCTGGCGGTGCGTTGAATAAGTTACTAATAAGGGCACGGTAGTAAGCAACGTCAATGACACGTAAGCACGGACAATGGCACGTAAGCACGTAGTTGACAAATATAGAAAGAGAAATTCAGAGCGGATTGGTGAGTCGATATTTTTAACGCAAAGTGTAGTATCTTTCCTTTGCCCCCTATATTCATCGGATTTAATATAAATATTTTCCTCTCCTGTTCTCACACATTATAGTTTTTGTGTCATTCTCGATCGTTAAAACGAAAATTCAGTGGAGCAATCGCAGCTCCAGTAATGATTCTAACCTCTCATTTGTCATTATTCAGCGTCATTATTGCACAGTCTTAGAATGACTGATATTCGTGATTCATGCGACAGACCAGATTTATTGTTAAAAAATTTTAATAGATAATGAATTGAAATTCAAGCCGCGCGGAAATACGTGCAAAAACATAAATGGCTGATATCATCATGATGTCAGTTTGCTTTTACACAGGTAAAAGCATTTTTAAGTTGATGATACAGAAGTAACATTTCATTGCGAAGAATCAACATTAGTGAGTAGCATCATTTGTTTATTGCAATCGTTTTTCGCCTTCTTACACTGTGTGGCAAATTGTATGATCTCGTGCGGCAAACTTTGCACTCGTGCAAGATTGACGAACGTCGTTGGTCACAACTAGAGTTCTGAAATTCCCGAGAATTGAAGTTCAGGTTATATAACTAAGAATATGATAGAATTTAGAAGAATTCAGAAGAATTCAAAAGAATTCAAGAATTTATTCTTTTTAACAATATTTTTATTGTTCAGGTTATCTTAGGGCTTGAATACACATTATTTTCTAGTTCAGACATATTCAGACATTACAGTGTTTCATATACTCTAAAATTTCCAAATGTATTAGTTTATTTTAAACATAAAAAGCTTTTTCCACTTTAAAAGATAACTCTTTAACAGAATACTGCATTTTCAACAAAATAATTGAATTTTTAACATAATAGTTAATTATTCAACCAGAAAGATAAATTGTCAAGAAACAAAGTGTCATAGCTCATATTTTATTAAAAAAAGAATGAAATTTATACAACAAAAGAAAAGAATTTGAAAACCAAAAAGAAGAATTTCCAACAAATAAAGATTTTTCACTCAAGAAAAAAGTTTATCTAAATTATTGAACCTTTAAACCAAAAGACAAATATTCTTTATAAAAATACAATTTTCAAACAAAAAATATGAATTCAACAAAAAATTAATTTTCCACGTAACTGATGCATTTTTATACAAAAACATCAAACAAACAAATTATTTTTTACAACAAAAAACGCGAATTTTTAACCAAAAAATATAAATCTTAAAAATAAATGGAAAAGTTCCAATTTATATTAAAAAAAGAATTCTAAGAAAAAAGATGTATTTTCCACTAAACAGTTAAATTTGGAACTAGACATAAGCCTTCAATAAAAAAAATCACGGTATAGCTTAACTTTGACTCAAGTAGTTAAACTTTCAATTAAAAAAGATTAATTTATAACAAGATAATTAAACTGTTAACAAACGAGATAACTTTTCAACTAAAAATATAAATCGTTAACAAAAAAGTTATTTCTTAACAATGCCATTTAACCAAATGTTTTAAAGAAATTAGTTGAATTATCAATCAAAGAAGGGCGATTTCGAACCAGAAAGTTGCATTTTCATACCAAAAATGAAATTTTTTCTATAAAAGATGAAGCTTTAAATTAAAAAGATAAATTTTCTAACAAATAGTTGAATTTTCTTTTGAAAACGATTTTAGTCGACTTTTCACGATAAAACTACGAATTTCTTTAACAAGAAATAATTTTCTACCAAAAACTTCAATTTGCAATCCAAAAAAAGGATTTTTTAAGTGAAAGCGATGAATACTTAACAAAATTCTTGAATTCTCTAGCAAATAGTTGAATTTGTATAAAAAAATATGAAAATTACCTGAAAGCAAAATAATTTTTTATCATTAAAAAGTTGAGTTTTCATCAAAAAAAGATTCCAGTTAGCTCAGTAAATTATCTTTTTAAATTCATTCACCTTGTTTAAAAATTCTTCTTAGTTAGAAATTCAAGTATTCAAATCAAATAATAATAATTTTCTTTAGAAATTCATCTCTTAGGTTGAAAATAAAATTACTGCTTCGTTGAAAGTTCAACTCTTTTGTTAAGAAATAAGCTGTTTGATTCAAAACTTGTTTTTTTCTTTTGATAAAAAGGAATTTTTTCCGTAAATTTAAATATTTTGCTGCATTTTTTTAGGTGAAAATGATTATTATTGAAAATTTTCTTTTTAGTTAAAAATTCATCTATTTCTTTGAAAATAATTTTTTTTTGTTTGAAAATTAATCTTGTTTTTTTTTTCAATTTATATCTAGCAAATAGTTGCACTTTTATCAAAAAATATGAGATTTATCGTAAAGTAAAATAATTTTTCATTAAAAAAAAGTTGAGTTTTCATCCAGAAAAGATTCCAGTTAAGTTAGTAACATGAAAAATTGAATTTTTGTGTCAAAAAAATAAGCTTCTACGAAAAAAAATTGAATTTTTAATCCAAAAAGACGAATTTTTAAAACTAAAACGGTTGAATTTTTAACAAAATAGTTAAATTATCTACCAAATAGTTGCATTTTTATCCAAAAAAAGATCAATTTTGCACAAAAACAAATGAATTTGTAATAAAAAACAAATTTTTTTTATAAGCTGAACTATCCAGAAAATATTTCAGTCGATTTTTCAACACCAAAATATAAATTTTTATCAAAATGTGAATTTTCTAGGAAATAGTTAAGTTTTCAAGCAAATAGTATAACAGTTGAATTTCTAATCAAACATTTGAAATTTTACCAAAAAAAGATGAAATTTTTGCTAAAGCAGGTAAAGTTTAAAATAAAAAAGAGAAACTGTAAAAAAAAGAGTTGAATTTTTAACCGAAAAGTTAACGAAAAAGTGCAGTCTTCTATCAATTAAAATAAATTCTGAGATTCTCATAAATTCTCAGAGAATTTATTTCTCGGTTATATTATCGGTAATATTCTCGGTAATATTCTCATTCTCCTTACCGTTTTACAAAGTAATATAACCGGCCCAGAACTCTAGTCACAACAAGTCTGTTGTGGGCTTTTGGAGTAATTAAGCCAGAACCCGGAAGCGCTCGGTAAGCGCATTCCCGCCCCCTGATACGGGTTGATATGGGCATTCTCGTAGTACGCATGCGTCACCATATTTGGAAAGCCATTTAACACTTTCCGTAGGCTGTACAAGCACCGAAGTCGCGTTTATCGTTTACGTTGAACAAAAAATACACTTGAGTCCTTTTGACATGTTTTTTTACCTTCATTCATAATTTTATAATAAAAGCTCACGTACCCATCATCGCCAAATCAAAACGCGATTTTGCATGGAGATAATTTAATCACGCCATTTACGATTTGCAGTAGAAGTCCGATAACTTGCCGTCCGTTAAGTTTACACTTAACTTAAAACGTCATGACGGGTACGGCACGCATACTAATTGTGGTTCTCCCACTACGTGTGCTATTTTGCTAATGATTTGCGCGCATGATTTACGCATGCGCGCACCTAATATCGTGCTAGTAGAGGGGGCATCCAATAAGTCCGCAGTTCTTGGAATTTTCTGCGCCTACAGCCCCGAAGTTGGAAAGTTATCGGACTTGTACTGTATTCTTAAAGTGTCGTGCGTGACTTCTGTGAACGCTTTTTTGAAACTCGCGCCATATTGCTGTAACTAGTGTCCGGTGTGACACGTTACGAAAATATAGTATTGGAATATTTCCATAATATTCATATAATAATATGCGAGTTGTCACAAAAACGTTGCGCTTATTTAAAAAAGCCGCCAGTTCACACTTGCCATGAAACTTACTAACAATTCCTCAGTTAAGTATTGAAAATATTGCATGGCACTGTCTTTAAAACCATATGCTTCTATGAGGATTATTTTTAATTTATTAAACGAGACCGAGGCCTACCAATTTAACTTTAAAACTTGAAAAAAAATTAATTATTATGTCCCTACCCAGAATTAGCCAAATTTTAGTTCTATTTTTTACTACATAAATTCTTACAATCTGGATGATAGTTGAAGTCTGGTTCATTTCTAACTGCCATAAGAAGTTTCCCCCCGTGGGCACTAACCAACCAGGTCACAATAAAATAGCCTACGCCTTTTTCAAGCGCCAGATATTCGTCAATCGTGGAAGATTTAAGATCGCGTTCAGTTGGTTTTGTATTCCCTCTTGCTAACTCCATATAGATAGGCATTCTATTCCGATCATCCCACACAAAAACTTTGTGTCTTAAATAACCGAAAGATCGATCATGTTGTCTGGTAGGTTTTTCAGCTTTTAATCCTGTAAAAAATTAAAGATTTGTGATTTAGAAAATATAAAAAATGAATAATTCAAGATATCTGGAAAAGGTTCATACTTTTTTGTTATTTATTTTTAAAATTCAAAATAAATGATAAAAAAGTATAATCATTTTCCAGTATATTATACCAAAATACCCAAAAACCCTAGGAAAAATGAAACTCTGATTAATATAAATTGAAGCATTGGAAATTGAACCTTTTATTTGGAACTCTTTAAGAGTTTAAGACAGTTTAGAATTTAAAAACTAAAAAGCTACATACTATGAAATTTGGAAATTTAAAAACTGGGAATGTGGAAATCTGTATTGAATTTTGACTTTCGGATTCAGGCGGCTGTTTATTCCCGCACTGTTAGAAATGTTCGGATAAATTCGAACACATTTAAGATACTAAAGTAATTGAAATTTACGAAATTAGGTTGATAAAAACGAAATTCAGTAACTTTTGTAGTATAATTACAAAATTTGTAATTAACTTTAGAAGCGGTTTCTGAAAATAACGAATATTTTGTTAAAATTCCTAAAAGATAACAGAACTAAAAGTTGTCGTCACGAAGGAATAATAAGGAGGTGTAACTCTGTTTCACCATTTGACAATAGAAACATTACCGTGAGTGGTAGGCACATTACAGGAAGATTTAAAATTTTCGTGCTCAGGTGCGTCAATTTGACAAATTTTCTCACTCGCACACTTTTCCACGTATAGGAAGAGGACAACTGCGCACCTGCGCACGAAAATTTAAGATCTTCCTACAATGTGCCTGCCACTCACAGTAATGTTTCTTTTGCCAGTTTCGAAAGCCTTCCCACTGGCAGTTGGGTCTCATTATTCCTGCGTGGTAATCGTAACAGAAAGAATGCGCAGTTGCATGCGCAGTCGCTTCCGAAGCGCGTTCGGCTAGCAGACCAATCATGGTGGTTCAGTATCGGTGGTGATACATTTTTAAATCAAGGAATGTCATTGGTTAGGGAAAAGTCAGGGATTTAAAGAACAATAATCGTGTAAAATATAGAGAAATTCTGTAATTTTAAACTGTAGAGTAAAATAAATTTGGAACTTTTTCAATTTCAATTTTAAATAATTTTATTTAGTTCAGAAACGATTCTAGGTTAAAAACTTTGCAAACTTTAGATTTCGCTGTTTGAATATTAATCTGGTCAGGAAAATGAAAAATTGGTTAGTGAGAAATTACAGAAAATTAAAAATAAAGTTTCACGGTCGCCCTGGTATATTATTCGTGTTAGTAATTTGTTTGCCTTCCACCCATATTCATTTTCTTGCAGTGGCTTCCTCCAGAATATTATCTTTTTAGTTATATATTTTATTATTTGCTTCAAACTTTATCAATTTTGTTGAAAATGCATCCCTTTTGGTCGAAAATTAAACCTTTTTTTATAGAAGATTGACTTATCTTTTAATCTCATATTTTTAAGCTAAAAAGTCAAACTAAAATCCTTTTTTGGTCGAAACTTGAACTGCTTTTCAAAAATTTGTCTTTTTATTTTAAAAGTTCATCTATATTACTAGAAATGACATCTTTCTTCGATAAAAATGCAACGGTTTGGTTCAAAATTCAAAAATTTTGTTTAAAAGTATTTTATTCTGTGTTAAAAATTCAACTGTTTTGTTGAAAATTCTTATTTTTGGGTAAAAAACGTAACTATTCTCACAGAAAATTTCTTTCTAAGTTAAAACTTATATTCTTATGTCGAAAAGTCAAACTGAAATCTTTTTTGGATGAAAATTCAACTATTTTTTTGATCATTTGTCTTTTTGTTTTAAAAATTCATCTATTTTAGTATAAATTACAGCTTTTTTAGATAAAAATGGAACTGTCTGTATAAAAAGTAAACCAATTTTTTGTTAATTTATCCCTTTTTATTAAAACTTCAAATGTTCCGTTGAAACATCGTATGTTTTGGGATAAAAGTTGAAGTATAATTTTCTCAAAAAATTGACTTCCTGTCAAAAACATATTTTGAATAAAAATGCTCCTGGCTGCTTGAAAGTTAATCTTCTCTCTGTTTAAGGATTCACCTATTTTTTGAAAATTTTGGTTGAATCACTTTGTTAAGAAATCATTTTTTGTGCAACTTTTATATTCTATTCGAAAATTTATTTTGTTGGTTGAAGCTATGACTATTTTTCTATAAATTAATGTTTTGCAAAAATTACATGCGAATATTATTTATAAAAAGTTTAACTAAATTTTGTATATATTTTGTGAGTAAATTTCTCGATGGGCTTTGATTATATACGAGGGTGGATTGATAAGTTTCCGGCCTGACCAAGAAAAACAACGTTTTTAAGAATTTTTTTTTTATTTCTCAACATAATCTCCTCCAAGGCTG
>NC_046657.1:75798596-75823491 GCF_010883055.1 Belonocnema kinseyi | reverse complement strand
TATCTAAGGATGGTACTATAGAACGCCACCTCAAGGTAGGCCTAGTGGCGCCATCTCTTGGTCAGGCCGGAAACTTATCAATCCACCCTCGTATTTTATACTATAAGTAGGACAAATATACACTACACGTTTTACATTAAAATTGATAAACCAACAAAAAATTTTTTACCTTTTGGAATTTTCAATTACAGTAACTGAAAATGCCTAAACTGTAACAAAATTTTCTGAAACATGTGACTGGAGTTTTATGCAGTTCCTTTTGTTTAAATTTTTGCTACAGTTTAGGAAAATTTAGAAAAGGATTCTGCATGAAGATTTATGTACGCGTCTCTGAAAATTCTTAAATAAATTTCTAACAGTGCGCATAGGAGGGTCTGTCGGGCGGATTCATACCAAACCACATCTGTCCACATTTAGCTAAAGATTGAAAAGAATTCTCAGGACATCTGGATTGCTGAGAGATTGCTAAGTGTTCCTAAAAAACTGCTCTTAAGATTTCCCACGCGGCAATCTAAGAATTACTATTAGTGAGTAGCCCCTCGGATACAAACATTTTTTTGTTTGAAGGAAAGGACAGGAAAACAATGCGCCATATTACCTTAGACGAAGAGTGGATACTGCAAGTTGATAATTAGCTGTAACCCGAGGGAATACTTACTGAAAAATCTGGAAATCTTAAAACTACCAATGTGGCAGTCTCAAGCAAATTCACATTAAGAGTGCTAAGATTTCCTTAAGAATGCCGGGAGTGCCGAGATTTTCAGAACTTCTAGCGAACGCGACTCTCCAGGATAAATCAGACTCGGCTAAGCTCGGCGGCATTCGGATGAAGTCGGCTATCAGTATGACTCAGCGAGGCAGTGTGTGCGTCGCGAACGTGTGAATGCTTCGTGGTTTGAATGCTCGACGGTTGGTAAAAGATTTGTAAGATATTCGGCACTTTGAAATTTTATTTGAAATCAAAGCGACGTTAAAGACTTTCAAAATGACCTCATCGAATCTTCAATCATGCAATATCATATGAAGTTTTGCTGAATGTAGCTGAATAACTTTTTCTAATAAAAATAAAAATTCAAAAATAATCTCTATCAGAAAATAAATCCCGTGTCATTTCGGACCAAAGAAAATGTTCGTCCCCACAATATCCTTTCAGAAAATAAAACCATAAATAATATAATTGGCTAAACTTAACAGAAAAGTATAAGCAATTTAATGCTTATATGATATATTCATTTTTGAAAAATAGCGCTTAGAAGCGGACTGGATCTCCTCAACCAAACCGATCAAAGTTTTGGAGACCAGCCTTAAAAGTCATTCTAGTGCCTAATTTTTATGAAAGATTTTTTAATATTTGAAGGATTTCCAATGATATAGGAGAATTTTAACCAATCTGAAGAGAATTCAGAGAACTTCCAACGATTTTAATTATTTTAAGAAATTTTCAAAGATTTCGAACATTTGAAAGAAATTTTAAGATTTTACGGCATTCTAAGCGATTGTACAATAGTTAATTAAGGGATTAAATATTACTTCGAACAATAAAAGAATCCAAGATTTTAAGAGAACTTTAAATATTCCGTTTAATTTACGTTTTAAAAAATTTCCTTAAATTTAAAAGAATTTGAAATGATTTAATAGAAATGATATAATATTAGAATATTGAAAGACTGCAAATTTTTTAGAAGTTATCTCAAATTCAGTTGTTTCAAAGAATTTTGAAGAGATTTAAAATCAAAGTACTCGGTGTTACAGAAAACGGTCACTACGTATTTACAAAATCACAAATGATATAAAAAGTTGTTCACCATGAAATAAAATCTGATAGACTCTTGACCGTAATTTGCCAAACCTTTGCTTGAATATATATTTTCTGAAAATTGATTTAACGGTCTCTAAAAGTCCAAATAAACTATTATTATTATTCGTGCAGAAAAATTGTTAAGTAATGTGTAAGAAAAAGTGTCGGCGAAGAGAGATAGAGAGAGATGCCTAAAACAAACGGCCTTGGATACTCAATGGCCCACTCACAGAGTTTTAATGAGTAGTTGCGTTTGGAGGATAAACAGGCGTATATCTTAACATGAGATTATTTGCTGGTTTGTGTATGTTGTGTGTGCTGTAGCATATGATGACATTTTGAAGCCTCTGTCTGGGATGAATGCTAGAAATTGATCAGCATGACGAATCAAAGACATTTTGCAAATCGAACATAATTTTTGCAACATTAAATGCAAGGAATTACGTAAATTCAGCGATTTATGCGAATTCCATAAATTTCATGAATTCTATGAATTTCGGGAATTCTATTCATTTTTGGTATTTCTTGTATTTCTTCAATTCCCTGAATTCCATGACTACCTTTAATCACATGAATCACACATGAATCCACGAATTCGAAGAATTTAATTAATTCCGTGCATTCCATCAATTTCGGATACTTCTTAAATTCCTTGCATGTCTTGAATTCCGCCAATTCTATTAATTCCTTGTATTTCTTTAATTCCTTAAATTCCAGGAATTTCGCAGATTACATGAGTTTCAAGAATTCCATGATTGTCATAAATTCCGTTAACTTTGTACATTCCTTAAATGTCATGACTTCCTTTGACTCCACCAATTCCTTAAATTCTATGAATTTATTTAATTCTGCGAATTCCATAAATCCTGCGAACTCTATGAATTTCGTGAATGCCGCTAATTCTGTGAATTTTTGTGAAGTATGTGAATTTCTTTACTTCGGTGGATTCGTTGAACGCAGTGAATTTCGTAAATTTGTTGACTTTTGTCCCTTGAATTTCAGAAACATACCGTGACGATTCTTATGGATTTAGACCTCGTGCAAAATAGCGTCCCGCTCCCTCAGAAGTTTCACTGCCAAAATATGGTGTAAAATTACAGTCGGCGAATGTGTGTGTCGATGAGGTGTCTTAAAGGTTTGAATAATGATTTTATATTGTATTTTATATTTTATTTTATAACATATTATACGAAGAGGCATATTTGTCCAACGATTTTGAACGCAAAAGTTTTTGGGAAACTGCTTCAGCAGCAGCTTCAAGTTTTTTGCGGAGTACGCGGAAACCTTTTTACCAAATTAGTATTCATATTTGAGTCGAGAGTAAATGGTACTAGCGGTGGGTTACCGACAGCTTGTCATGGGCGTTATGAAAAAGTGCGCTCAGCTTCGTATCCCGGCTACGCTGCGTGATTGCCCTACATTCTATGTAATTAGTAATTCCCAAACTAACTCAAGGGAATCACTCGTAAATGGAACCAGTCTGGAAAATATTTCCGCACGCAAAACAGTGCGAGAATTACATATCCCCGCACGCTAGTATCACAGATGAGGAATCTGGCTTAACGTACTTTAAGTGAAAAAAAGTTATTGTCGTGAACTTTAATAATTTTTCCATCTTGCCTACAATTTTGATAGTCATTCTTGTCCCAAAAATCTTTGAAAAATACGTTGTTAGACTCACGCATCAGTGAATCGCTTGGAGATCCGGGTGAATAGCCATGCGCGTATATCAAATAGTAGCAGCCTCTATTTGATATTGTATGGACGCAGATCCAATCTAATACACCAATTTGTTACAAAAGTAATTTTTAATGATATTATAGTAAAAAATAACCTTCTGGAATTTTATTTTGTAATTGGTTGAAAAAACGTTGTGCTCGTCACGTTTTATTACTGTCTATACCAAGTATTTACCTAATTGAATTTCTATAACAGTATACAAGCTACCCCTTCAAATGCTATTAGAAAATCTTTATTTTACGTTCTCTACATATTTTCTTTATCAGACACAAACATCAACAAATTTCAGCCCTAACCCTTGTTTCTGGCACTAAACGGTTACAAGCGCTTGTTGAGACATCTTGGTGGAAGGCGAAAAGCGCTGTCATTAGAAGCGCAATTAGTTTTCTATGAGAATATGTATTTTTCAAATTAAAATTCAAACCTTGCTTACAAGGTCTTCAAGGGTCAATGATTTTGAGGGGCTTTTTTAACGTATAGCACTTATTTCTTAGTATATGAAATTATTATGTACTTACCCGTCTGTCCTGTTGACAATGACAGCCCTGTGGAAGCGTCGGAGTGTCCTTGATGCGGTGTAGCTGCATCTGTATAATATAATATAGGGATTTTTATTCAAGAATTTTTTGTCGAATATTAAGAATTTGATATTGGTACACACTAAATATAAAATTTATGAAGTCCCAAATTGAATTAATCTTCACCAGGTTACCAAATTTCGATAATGTAAATACATTTTAAGAATCTTGATACGCTGCTTCATGTATTTTTAGGGTATTGTGTTTTTTTGACATCATATTGCCCTTTGACATGGTAAAGGATATAGAATTTGTATTTATGCATACATACCAATAACTTGAAGCAGACCACAAAAAATAATTCCTGAATTTAAAAAAATGTTTAAAAACAAATTTTGTTTTCCAAAATTTTTTATGAAAACGTGCAATCCGCAAAAAGTCAAACGAAAACGACTCCTAAAGAATTTTCATGGCACGTTTGTATTTTCAGCATTCAATGTTCCTCATTTTTCAGAACAAATATCCGCCTAATTGGATTCTAAATTTTGAACTTTGGATGCCCAATTCGAAATCAGAGACATTAAAACTTCCGTTATACCAAATTTCAGAAAAATATGTACAAATTGACAACTTCGGCCTATATATTGGATTCGTCATTTCAAATTTTTAACTTTCCATGTTAAGTTTCAAGTCGGTGATACAAAAATTCTACTTATTTCATGTTAGAGACAAGTGGATGCAAATTCAAGAAACCCTTTGTGCAAAGTTTTATATAGATGCGACAAAAAATCGATTATTTGAAACTTTTATTCTGCCGTTCAAACTGAAAAGATACATAACTGGAATTTTTATTAATATAATATATAATATAATATTATAATCTTATAACAAAATATGCTGCAAAAAATGATTGCTTATAAACGAGGGAAGTCAAAAAAGTTAATAAATATAACAGAAAAATATGCGCAAAGTAATTTGCGTGTCCTAAATTTTGCACACGGCATGTAACTCGTCATCAGCATACTAATCACAAAGAACTTAAATAATTATTGTTTCTTTTTTTCCTTGTAAAAGTAACTGATGGAACCGGAGACTATTGTTATTTTCATAAAACCGCTCGGGACTAATAAAGAATCATGAATCTTCATGAGAGTATGTACGGGGTTAGCCCCTTATAATCCTCAAGTTTCTTTTTGGAACTTGGTTATTTTATAAAAAATATTAAATTTCAGTTTTGCACTTTCTGCAGAAAGCAAGGAATTTCGGACAGATTAAATAATGCAAAAAGCCAAAAAAGTGAATTTTGAAATATTAGTGGGTTAGTGCCGTATGTTACTCTGTGAATTTCGACAAAGGTAAATTTTAATAAATTTATGCAAACTGCGAATTTCAATACATTTTACAAATTTATAAAAAGAACTTTCTTTTCAGTAGGCGGATTTACATTAAAAACTGGGAAAGCATAAACCGTACTTTTCAATTTAGAATTCTGAACTTTTTTAAAGGTCTCTAGGGGCCAGCGCCGCTTAGCAAGAAAACTCCCAACAATTTTTTTTGTTTAAAAAATTATAATATACTAACGTGATGTTGTAGAACTTGATGCAGTGTTATTACCAATTGCAAAGAAGTCGTGTTCTACAAGTTCTGTTGATGTCTTAGGTGATTTCTGCCTCTTAAAACCTCCAGCTATAAGATAAAATATAGGAATTTTTATTAACGAATTTTTTCAACGAAACGCAAAAATTTAAAAATGGAAAAAAATGTTAAATTTAAATGTTATAGCCGTTATGTTGTATCCAGGATTTAAATTTGTAATTTTTAAAATCAAGTTCGAAATCAGCCACTCCAAACGCCCGTTGTAGAGCCTTGAGAAGAAATCTAATTTTCGCCACTTTTTTTTTGAATTTTTAAAATTATTTTTGAGCAGCTTTTGAATCAAAGCGGAAAAACGCATCTGAGAAATTTTAGACACGTACTGAATTTTTCACAGCGGCCCTGCTCAGAGTTGAATAGCTGAAAACCCGTCTCACATAAAGAAGTCATAAAAAGGCACGCACAAAATAATCGAGCACAATTTGTACGTCCAGAAGAAGGGTTATCGAACTTATCAAAAGTCGCCATTAAATTGCAATTAGAATTTCAAATAAAAAAATGTTCCATAAATTTTAGGTATTTCCATAAGCTCCACAGAATTGTTTGAATTCCCACCAATTTGATTAAAAAATGTCATCAATTTTCATGCATGTTAATAAATTTTCGGAAATTATTCTGCCATGATTTGAAAAATCACCGCAAACTGCAAAATATCGAAAAATTCAATTTTTATCTTTTTGGAATCGTAAAAGAAATATAACCTGATTATTTAAATAGTTTATCACTTTGTTTGTAACTTTGAAAATAATAATCGTATGATTTTTTTCGAAAATACAAAATTATAATAGAATGTCTGTATTCTTTATAATTAATACCGATATTGATGTAACAGAAAATTATATCGTTGAAAAATGGAATAAGTAAACTCATTTTTTTAAATAATTACAGTTGTTTCAAGTGAAAAAAATTATCTGGAAATTTTCAAAAGAACTTAATAAGATTGTATTAATGACCGACAACAGTGTTCCTGATCTAATTATTTCTGTTAAGAGAATCTTATTATAATTAATTTGAGTTTTAAAATTGGTTAAATTTATTATTTAATATTTAAATTTTCAATGATGAATAACCTTTTATTCTATATTTAGTCCATTTCGAGTTTTGCTGATACTTCATACTTTGGAATTTATGTACAATTATTATATAGGCGTAAATTAATTCCGCCAGAACTTTGTGTTATTCGTTATTTTTTTCTTATATTCCACTGGGGTGACTTAAACATCGGTGTAAAAGGAATAAAAAATTGGCCAATATTAATAATAAAAGTTCCGATAAGTTCTCAATGACAAATATTTGGAATTGAAGAATTTCCAATTGAAAGTGGTGAATATTGAAGAATTTATGTGATTGATAATAATAAAACTTAAGAAAAAAAACTGTTTAAAATTAAATGGCGTCAAAGAACGAATTTTCATTAATGGAATAATTTACAAACCTCTATTTCGAAATCACAATAATTTGTATTGTAAGTCTTCAAAAAAGTAAATTTGTGTATAGGTATTTTAAAATTTACCCATTGTTTTTTGTAAATCTTTGAAATTAAAACAAACAAAAAAACACTTTCAAAATTGTATGGCTTTAAGTTTACGAACCAGTAATAGCTTTATACCTCCGAGAGCTGCGATGAAAAGGACAATTACTTTAACCGAATATTTTGGGTGTAGTCTTTGTAACTCCCTTTTGAGGTTTTTATGCCTCTTTTCCTTAGCCTTCTCTTTAGCAGTCATGTTGTAGTTGGCCGGAGCCGAGAACTCGATCACGAATACAGTTCGCTTTTCGAAGTCTTCTGGAACGATATCAGGCTTCGAGTGTGTAACAAGTACAGCTGTCTGAAAATTATAGTTCCAGAAATTTTTGCAATACTTATTTTGGACAATTGACTCTATCTCCCTTGAAGCGTTTGACAGGAACGGTTGCGGTCGACACAGTAAAGGAGACAAAGCTGGTAATGAAGCCTTCTTAGGGCCGAATCATGTCTGTAGAGATACGTCGTTACCGCGTCGGTGGGACACCTAAATAGTATGTGTATTAGGTACTCAGCATGCGCAAAACATGCTCTGCAGTTATCCCTGGGAACATCTTGATATAAAATGCGGTCACGGTATACTAGGGTGAAAAGGACACCGTCATAGCACGCCAAAATAAAAGCTACTGTAATTAAATTAAGCGCTGATGATCTGAGAAAAGCAAATGTTTGCTCTTTTGATAAGGACAACTCTTTTACATTTCTGTGAAAGGTGACATGTATTTTCTCGTCAAGTAGCTCTTGGCGGAATTTTTCAACCTCTGCCTTCTTTACTTCAGCTGTCAAAAGTAAAGCATCTAGATTGAATAATGCACATTCTTCACTTCTGATGTTCCAATTCAGGCCCAGTGTTTCAATCGCCTGCTCCGCGGCTTTGTAAAGAACGCTCCTTTGCCAATCATCGTGTGGTTAATGACCATTTTAGAAAAGGGTCTTGGCCATTTGCAACGATGTAAGATGTACTTAGAACAATTCGTTTATACAGTCACTGAAGATTTAAAAGTAGAGCAGAACTGTGAAGGCAAGCATGTTAGTATCAGATACCTTATTTAACGCCGACAGATTTGAAAACCAAATCGTCGAAGAGACTCCTTCATTGATGTTACACCTTGAATGTGGCTTTGAGGCACGCCCAGGTATGTATAGTAGAGCGTATCGAAAATCCATTTTTCCATGTTTTGTATTATGAGGGGTGTACAAAAGTTGTGAAACCATACTAAATAAAATGTAACGTGGTCTTTTTCACGCATTACACAAATAAGGAATTAAAATTAAATTAACGCGGGGTTTAATTTTAAAGAACCAGGTCGAAAAATCGCTGATCAAGGGTCCCGAGAATTTCAAAGAACACTCTCGATAACTATACGATTTTTTTTATTTATCCTTGTTTGTTTTTATTTTGTTGTTATAAATTTAACTAAGATGGAGGCGTCACAATGAGAAACACGAATGGATCAATTTGAAACGGAACCTTAACTTCTGCCAAATTTTTTTGTCTGCGCCATCGTCACAAATGTGTCTCGAAATACTATGGAAGCAATTGGACAAACCATGATTTTAATTTAAGCCCTAAAATCCAGGTGGAAAAATAATGGAAAATCTGTAATTTAGTGAATTGTAGCAAATATGGCACATACCTATGTAAGCGCCGCGACAAGTTAGGAGCTAAGAAATAGTGAGGTGAAGGTGGGGTGTAAGGCTTAGGGGCCCCACCCCACCCCTTATCAGCCGCCTTCCTCCCTTCCGACTGCGCCTCCTTCTCCCTGCCAACCCTGTATGAAAGGGTTCAATACCTGTTGCGGGCCAAAAAACAATCACTGATAGAATTGTGTCTTTTCGTAAAGAACACTAGAACCTCCTTAAGTCATTCCAGAAAAAGTCTAGGAAAGATAGAAGCGGTTCAAAAGGGTCCGTTGAAAAAATGGTTGAAAAGCTTAATGCACTTTTCGACGTAACTTTTTTAAAGTACCCTATAAACCCAGTGGGCACAAAACTATGAAAATTCCAAAAACGTCCTTGGGACATGACTAGGACGTCCTAGATCAGGCCAAGCAACGTCTCTAAGACGTCCAATGTCCTAAAGATGACCAAAAAACGTCTTAAAGACATGGACGTTTTCGGGACATCTTTTTTACTGACATTAAACGTTTTAAGATCATCCCTCGGATGACTAAAAGACATGTTATAAAAGATGTCTTAGCGATGTCGCAAAGACGTCTCTAGGACATCCATAATTGTTTTGCCCACTGAGAACGCAGCTAATCCGGAGGCAAGTATCTGCCACTGTCCTGATAAGTCAATGAAAGTTTCGTCAATTCAGAAAATCTTTCTTTTAGACCCAAGAACATCTTGACAGATGGCTATAGGCGAAATCGATAAGAAGGTAAGTGCAGTCCTGAGAAAAGGGAGTCTAGAAATTTCGCGGTGCTGTAACCAAAATGGGCAAATTTTGGGGCAGCTGGTCCATTGACCGCCACTGAAATATAGATATAAAGTGAAACAGACTTTGGATCGGATAAGGAGTTTAAAATGAAAATTAAAGGAAATAATCCACGAACTTTATAAAATAGACCTGCACTGCTTAATGCTGCTCTAGTCAGTGATAAGTATGGCTTGAGCTTCATATAAACATCTGCCATAGCCTCAGCGGTGCTTAAAGATGTTTGTATTCTCAGAAACACATATAACTTATTTGTGATAGGTAAATCCAAAATCCAAATAATCAAAACAGTAGTTCTTGGTAGTCATGTATCTTTTGCTGTTGTCTTTAGCAAAAACTCACAACGGGGTTTTTACTTTGACGGCCATAAGGAGAAGGAACTAAAACATTCATTACAATGAATTGTTTTTCTCCTCCATTTTAATGAGTTGCCTCTTAGGTACCTAATGCAGGCTCCTGATGGTAACAACAGTACTTATAACACTTTTTGTGGCACAATAGTCAAACAGCGAGAGAAACGTGCAAGCCTCCCTGCATGCAGCTCCAGAAAGTTTGACGTGGATTTGCCGGATGTAGATGTCGCGGAGCTGAGTGCGGATCGGATGTACGTGTATGCCATTATATAGCCATTCAATCAGAAGTGTGTTCTGAGGACCTAGCTAGACAAGATCTCGGTCCTATTGCACACTCAAGTTGGCTTACCGCAGCCAAAAGAATACATCGTCTTTACGTAGCAACAGCCAGGCTATCCGCTAATATGAAAGCTTTACTTAGTTTTGTCTTGAAAGTTTACGGTCCATCATGGTTTCCTATCAATATCAAGTACTCCGCTGTCGATGTCAGCAAGTTGCTTTTTGAAATAGTGGATAAATCAAGGTATTTGCCTAGGAGACATCGTGATGTTGTCGACCCGGTCTTCAGTAATAATGGATACTTTGCGCACCAAGAAAATGTTATTTCTGTCCATGTTGGCCGACGAAAGACAGTAAGTTAGAAAAATTGCAGTTCAAATCATTCTGTCAAAGAGGCAGCTGGCTGCGGCTACAGAGGGCGGGCGCGGAGAAAAAGACCCATGAATTTTCCGACTTCCTTCACTAGATTTTGTAACAACGCAGTACACGAAAATGGTAAATTGGCCAAAAGATGGACTATTTGAACCCGCAATATTAAGTGGAACAGCATACGAAGCAAATCATTGGTGTGTTGAAGACTGTTCTAAGGTCATGACTTTGGCCGGAGACCTTCTTTCTCACACACAGGTCGTAGAAAGAATAGTAAAACTTGTCACCCTAACCGCAAAAAGCGTGTGTGGTGCAGAAGCACGTGACGGGTACATTAAGTCCACACTCAGGTCAAGAATCATTATGCCTAAGTTCAATATCCAAATACATTTTACCACCGCATTAATCGCGGACACGGAATCTGACTCTTCGAAGTGAAAGAGTCCTCCCATTTATGGTTAGTCGGTTGGGATGGGAGATGACGAAACCCGACGTGCAGCTACCTTCTCGTGGTGGGTTCAGAATCGTTTTTACCATCTGGTAAACAGGCCAAGAGCTGCACACACGGGTTGGGAGGGGTAAAGGGGTCACTTACCCTTACCCTGAAA
Source organism: Belonocnema kinseyi (assembly GCF_010883055.1). Lineage (NCBI taxonomy): Eukaryota > Metazoa > Arthropoda > Insecta > Hymenoptera > Cynipidae > Belonocnema > Belonocnema kinseyi. The sequence goes on along the minus strand of NC_046657.1, from coordinate 75,812,208 downwards.
AGCTACAAGCCAATTTGCATGTTTGCATGAAAATTTCAATATTTCAAGGGCGCTGCAGGGATAATAAATATTATCCGACTTTCATTTGGCATCGTTTCACAATTTGCCAGCACCCCCCATCATCCAAAACATGAAAACCTTGATTTTCGATACACTCCAGTCCAGTGTCAAGACGTCTAATAACAGGTATATCCATAAGGTCAAGGTCCTTGGGAACGCCAATAGTCTTTCCTTTCTTCAGATGATTTTTGCACCCTTGCGCAATCGAAAGCCAAATCTTAAAGTCATCTATATAAAATACTATGACCTTATGCTTGCAATGATTAGTGCCGCCACGGAGGTATCCAGAAGAATTTGTTAGTGCGCAAGATAGAGATAGAAGTTTGATGCAAAAAGCAGAAGGCTTATGGTGTGGCCAAAAAAGACTTGATACTTTCCCCACGAGATAGCAAATCTAGTTTCCCAAAGGAGAATCAATCTGGCTATGCTTCTTACTATATGTGGATCAACCTTTACGCTTTCGAATAGAACCTTGTCTGCACAAAGAAACAAATTCTAGTTTACCAGGACCATTTAACAAAATTTTTAGTCCATAAAGCTCTGTACTAGACGCAAGCTTATGCCATAATGAATTGTTTTTTGTTACCTACTAGAAAATATTTCCATATAGTTCTTGTACTAGGGTGGTCTAAAAATTTGGTCAGAAGAGCTATCGATTTTGAGCAGAGGGCACAATTACGGTATATCCCCTCTCCTCACCTTACTTAGATCTTGGTTCTTATGAAGGAAAGGGGACGGGATGACAAGAAATTGTTAATGGAATTAAATGATTAATTACGTTAATGCACTTGTTTAAATTGCTGCGGAACTTTATTTTTATTTAAATATGTTTAAATTCCTCGGGTAAGTTTCCCGCTTACGAAATTCCGTGATCGTAGAACGAATATTTTTGGTGAGCCAAGAGAAGTTGCAAAAAGGCGGCTAGTTAGGCTAAATTTCGGTGAGCTTAGCTCACCACCTTGTGAAAAGAAAGAAGTTGTAAAATGAATACTTTTCTAATATATATTTTCAAAAACCAAAAACCATTCTTCGCTGATAGTTAGATCATAATTTATCTTGTTGGCTTAAAAACTTCTATTTAGTTGATTATTTAACTATTTTATAAAATTTTTTAATTGTTTTCAATGGCAATTTTCTTGAATGGAAAATTGAAAAATCCAATTTTTACTGAAAATTAATTGCTTCTGGTGAAAAATTTTATTATTAAATTTTCCATTGAAAAGCCATATATTTTGTTGTTGAAAACTAAACTGAATGTTTCAAAGTCAAACTAATTTCTAAAAATGTATTTGATTTGTTTGAAATTCTTAAAAAATTTGTGGTTTTAGTTGTTGTTTTAAATGAATTTTTTATTGAAAATTCAACTATTCCATTTCTGGTTGAAAATTCGAATGTTTGGAAATAAAAATTGGACACCAATACGTGAAATGTGCTCCATTAAGTTGTAGTTGTATTGACTGAGAGAATTGCCTCTCAGCCCCAAACGTATCTTAGGGAAGGAAGAAGAGCAGAGACGGAACGGAGGGGCAATTGATTTTTGATCTTATTATGCAATATTCACATTTTTCTTCTGGGTCTGATGACGCAACTAACGAATAATAAAATTAATATTTGTCGTTATAATGGGATTTCTTCTTCCAAAAAAAAAAGTTGAAAGAAGGGGGTTATCCATGGTCAAAAATCGAACGCCCAACTTTTTAGATGTAAACTTAAATTGCCGTATTCTTACACTGATTTCAGACGTTTTAATATTCTGAAAATCTCAAAGAAATGTCACTTCTGAAAATTAAAGAAATACAACATGTTTGCCGAATAAAAAATGGTTATAATAATTTTTTAAATTGCCTGCAAGGAATTTCTTTAAGCAAGTTTTTTTCTAATCTTTACGAAAAGTGTTGAACCAATAAATGTTTATACATAAGAAACAAATCCAACTGAATCGTTGAATTCTAAAAGTGCTCTTTAATTTATCATGCCCATGTTTAACTTCATCATTATATCAAAAATAAAGTTTATATACTTTACCTAAACCTCGCGCCGGCCATTATATATAATTCAGGGGGATTATATATAATGCCTGGATTATGAGGTCATTAAGTTTCACAATATATAAAAAAATGTTTTTTTTGTTGTTTTACTAAAAATGTTTTTTCGAATTCAAGTTGAATACGAAAAAACTGCAGAATTTTATCTGAACGAGAAATACGAAATTACTTCCCTATAAGAATATGTATTTTTTAAGTTAAAATTCGAAACTTTTCTAAAAGTTCTTCAAGAACCAACGATTTTGAATTTTCTTCTGAATAATAGAAATAATATCTTAGTGCAAAAATTAATTATAAACTTACGCATATGCCCTGTTGACAATGACAGCCCTGTTGAAGCATTAAAGTATCCTGGATGTGTTGTAGCTGCATCTGTACAATATAATATAGGGATTTTTATTCAATAATCTTTTTATTGAATGCGCAAAAATTCCACAGGGCCACAAAAAATGAATGAAGTGTTCCTTAAACCAGTTCAAGTGGATTATATTTTTTTTCGGTGGCTGAAACCGAATCCGAAACCTGTTTTGCCCCATCACGTTAACGTTCCTTTTATTCTGAAATAACAGCTGGAAACTATAAAACTCATCAATGTCCAACCTTCCAGCCATATAGCCCTATATCTTGATGGCTTAATAACCTCGAGAACGATAACCTATAACCCTAGAACATATGACGTAAAAATGTATAACCTCAAAACTCATCAATCTCAATTCCCAATAAACTACAAGCCTAAAATGCAGTAAAAAAATAAATCAAAAAAACTTCGACGCAAATTTTAAACCCTTCATTCCGGAGAGTTTTATCTTTATAATTCCATACGTTCATCAGTTCATAACCTCAAAAGCCTTAAGCTTAATAACCCCGAAGTCCCATAACCCTATAACCGCAACAAACTAATCCCAGTAATCAAAAATCTCATAACCCTATAAACACAAAACGCCCATAACCCTACAACTCTTAAATGCGACAAAAAAGTACTTAAAGGTGGATGGTTGAAACTCGTCGACTCCAAATCTCTATTACTCCATACCTTTGAACTTGTAAATGTATAATTATTACGAGTCACGAAATCTAGACCTTATTGAATATTCGAATTTTAGTTTTGGAGACTCAAATTTTATAAGAAATAAGATTAAATAAAGCTTTATGAAAATTCTAACAGGCGTGGGAACTCACGCAAATCAAGCAACCCGAATCGCTAAAGACAAGGGGACTGACGTGAATCAAGCTCCCCAAAGGGAACAGAAGCCTGCTGCGCTCACGCCGATGTTCCTGAGTATCGCTGAATGAAGGTTATTACGATGCAGAAAATCTTGAGCTTATTGAATATTCTAATTTCATTATTTGAGACCCAAAGTTTATAAGAAATAGGATTAAATAAAGCTCTTTGAGGATTGTGAGTGGCGAGGGAAGTCACGTACATCAAGCACCCCAAAGGGAACAGAAGCCTGCTGCGCCCACGCCGTTGTTTCTGAGTATCGCTAAATAAAGGTTATTACGATGCGGGAAATCTTGACCTTTTTGAATATTCGAATTTTATTTTTGGAGACCCAAAGTTTATGAGAAATAAGATTAAATGAAGCTCTCTAAGAATTATGAGAGGCGAGGGGACTCACGTAAATCGAGCATAAGTTTTTATTGTATCTTTCTTAGATTACAGGCTTTTGAAAACTCACTTATGAGTCTTACTGTTGTTAGGGTTATGGGGCTATAAGATTATGGTGTGTCTGGATTATACGGCTATGGGGTTTTGGGGTTATAGGATTATTGACTTTTGGTGTTGTCGAGTTTTGTGGTATTAGTTTTTATGGAGTTATGGGTATGTAAAGTCATGAAATTTAATTCTACATGATTCGCAGTAATATTGTGGAGTGCAATTCTCTTCTGATACACTTCAGTGTAACGGAGCTTATGGGTTTTGAAGTTATTGAGTGGTGGACGGATGAAATTATAAAGCTAAAACTCTTCAAGATTTAGGTTTCAAATTCGCGTATAAGTTTGTTTCTTTTTGCTGCGTTTTGGGTTTTTAGTTAATTGGGATTTAAGTTTGATGAGTTTTAAGGTTATAAATTTTGAGGTTATGGGTTTTCGAGTTATAGGTTGTCGATATCAAGGTTATTGATCTATGAAAGTATAGGGTTATATAGCTGGAGGGTTGATATTATTGGGGTTTATAGTCTCAAGCTGTTGTTGAGGTTAGAAAAAAACGTTGAAGCGATAGGAGAAACCAGGTTTCGAATTCAGTTTCAGCGAACCAATAAACATATAATCTTTTGTCATCTTGTGTTTTTATTGAGCTAAACTAAAGATAGCTCAAATGTCCCAAAGTCAGTTCATCATAACCAAGTTACCAAATTTCGATGAAGTAAATATATTTTTAGAATCTATTCCATTAAAAACGGTAAAGAAAGGGCTTTTTTTGCTTATGCGTAAATTAAAATAACTTGAAGCAGACCATAAATTTATTTTAAAATTAAAAAATAAATGTTTGGAAACAAATTTTGTTTTAATAAATTTTTTATAGAAGTTTAGAGCACGTAAAAAGCCAACCAAAAAAGATTCATGCAGAAATTTCATGAAAATTTTAGAAAAATACGTAAAAATGTAACAAAATGGACCACCATATTGGATCCATCAGTTTGAATTTTTAATTTTTCATGTTAAGTTTGAAGTTCATCACACCAAAACTCCCTTTATTTCTAGTTCTAGACAAACCTATGCAAATTTTAGAACACCTTTGTACCAAGTTTTAAATAGATGCGACAAAAAGCTGATTTTTGGTCATTTTTATTCATCTTTCTAAAATAAATGGATACACAAGAGACAGTTTTATTAAAAATGAGTCTTTGGTATTATTCGATTCGCAAAAAAGCTGCATGTAATTAATATCTTCGAAGAACAACATCAAATTTATTGAAAGTTTCTGATAAATTACAATGAAAATGCGAATTTTAACAAATTCTCACAAGTTTTATATATAAATTTCTATCAATCTTAAAAATTGTAGACTGAGAAAGTGCTTATCCGTCCAGTGGAATTTTTATAAAAAGTTACCAATGAATTACTACACATTCCCATAAATATCCATAAAGGTGCATATTCTCCCATGGATTCCCACAAAATTCTATACATTATCATAAATTTCGATCAACGTCATAATTGATATAGCCGCGTTAGCATGCAAAAAATGAACGAAAAGGGATTCAAATGTTAAGTCAGCCATTTTAAAGCATGCAGTGAAAAAACAATTTTTACATTTAGCGGATCTTATTTTAAAAAACACAGTGGGCACAAAATTTGGCGACGTCTTTACGACATCGTTACGACATCTTGACGGCAACTTTACGACATCCTATGTCCATGTCGTTTCGTTGTCTTTACGATGTCGTAAAGACATCGTCAGATCATACGACTTATTTACGATATCCTAAAGAGACCTTAACTACATGGACATAGGATGTCGTAAAGTTATCGTAAAGATGTCGTAACGATGTCGTAAAGACGTCGACAAACTTTTTGCCCACTGGGAAATCAAAAACAGTAATTTTTATATTAGGGTGTTAAAAATATATTCCCGTAAAGATTCAACTTTCGACTTTTTGTGCCCTCTGTCTAAAATATAAAATGTTTAATTTTATTTTTTACGAATAAAACAAAAACCGTGATTCCTATCAAAAAACAATTCATAACAAATTTGTCAGTCTTTTTTAAGTAGCACAACTTTTATAAATTGATATTCTGTTGTATATTGCATAATATAACCGAAAAATTTAATTATTGATTTACCATTATTGTTTGATCAAAATTTGAATTTTCTGTTTTTCAAGAGAATTAAAAAAGTTGTCATGATAATATAGTCGATCTTTCAAAAAGCGCCATTTTTGTTTTTCTGAGTTTTTTCATATCGTGCGTCTATTTTTGTTTTTTAATTTTTAAAATGATCTGATAATTCTGTAACTTGTTGAATTTTTATCCAAAATAGCTATTTAACAAACTTGATCTTTCTTTTTGTGCTCTAAGGGTTTATTAGGTTTACAGATGATGACTACAACGACAGACAGACACCGACGTAAAAACTATTTTTGCTGACTCAGGTGGCCTTCAAACCGTCAACATTTGATGGAATGTGCAAAAGTAATTTTGCACATAAAAACAATACTTTCTTATTACGATAAGAATGTAAAAAATTCTAATTTGGATCCCACATAAAATAATGAATTATTATTCATTATTTTATGTGGGATCAAAATCGGAATTTTTTTTCAAACAAATTTCAGGACAGTTGTTATGACAATTTTGTAGATCTTTCAAAAAGCAACGTATTTCTTATCTAGACTTCTCTTCGTATCGTGCTTTGTTTGGCTTCAAATGTTAGTTTTCATGTTTTTTTGGGGGGGATGGGGGGTTAAAAATACGTGAGAATAAATTGTTCGACTTTTTGAGTACTACGAATAACGGTAAATAGGATTTTTTAATCTCGAAAAAAAATGGTTTAAAAAATGTTGGAAAGGCTCTAACTTTTTGAAATTTTTTCTAAAATAGGTGTCTATCAAAGTCAATTTTTCTTTTTCTACCCTTATAAAGTGTGCTAAGGGGCAATCCAATCGGATAATTACTTTAAAAATTTTACCGTGTTTACAAACTAAAGCGACGACAACGAAGGCAGACAGATATTGACATGAAAAGTGACTGTTCTATTCAGTTTCTCAGTGGATTAGGGCAAAGGCGGTTGAGATTGTGGCCTCTGGTGGGTCACAGTATGCGAGTACTCAGTCGAGTATATTGCGCAATATCATGCATTCAAATTAGAAACAGTTCAGGTGGTCCTGACTTTTTATATTTCGATCCCCCTGCATACAGACCAAAGCCATTTGATGGAAACCACCTAGCTTGGAATAAAAACGAGCATTAGCTGTACTTTTCATGACTCTGGGGGCCTCAAAACGTCCACATTTTACTGGATCCACGAAAGTCATTTTGCATATAAAACCTAAACCTTCCCATTATAATGAGAATTTAAAAATTATATGAAGAATTGCTAAATGTTCTTCAGAAAATATATTGCTATAAACATCCTTTAATTGTGTCATTAATTTAATGAAATAAGAACTTTTCTCGTTTCACAATGAAAGAAATTTAAAATAATAAAAACAAAACTGCTTAAATATTTGCCGAATATACTTAAAAAACATATTTTTCTGAACATTCTTTAAATATGTCACTATTTCCAGAAAATAATAACTTTTAACAATTTTTGGAAAATAAAATTATTCGAAAAAAATAAACAACGTTAACTTTTTATAATTTATCCCGAATGACATTAAGTTTTCACAATTCACAGTTCCAAAATATACCGTCTTTGGCATTAATTTAACAGAAAACTGCTATTATGCATTTTTCAGGGTATTTTCCTGGCACTATAAAAGGGAATTGGGGGTATAGAAAATTGAAGGTTATTTTGATGAAATTAATTCTTGAGTATTCCTTCAGTGGTGATTATACTTTAATTCGCAAAAAGTCTCTGACAAGTACTTCTTTTTAATATTTGTGTTTGTTTGAAAATTGAACTTTTTTTTTTAAACCTCATGTTAATTTTGAAAGCCCGAGGGCAAAGGTTAACGTTAAAAATAAGGCTATTTCTTTTTCCAAGAAAATTTTTTTATGTGAAATTTTTTCATGTGAAAATAACTGTTGTTAATCTTTAACACTAAGATCCGATAAAGACAAGAATTTGAAAAATTCAAAATAATAGCCCCTTAAGTGACTATTTTATGGTAAAAAGACTTAGTGTTCTTAAATTTGTCAGATTTTTTTCTATTTATAGAAAAAGAGAAAAAAAATAAAAATTGACGTTACCCCCTCCCCTCTAACTCACTCTATATGGCGGTTAATCGTTTAAAATTTCTTTAATTTTTTTTTTTTTTTTGATTGTATGCTTTTAAAAGGTTGACTCAGAATTTAGTTTCCGTTAGGGGCTGATTTTTGTATGCTTTCCCGACTATATCCTTTTAATAGAATTCTGAAACTTACCTTGAGAGTCATGCATACATTTTTGGTGTCAGAACCAATCATGAATTTTGATTCGAACAAGCTCTTAACTCTAGACCAGTTCATGTGACATGATAAAAAGATGGAAATAGTAAGGTTTTAGTGATAGCGGAACTCGCCATTGTTATTTTTTTTAACAATTTAAACTCTGAAACCCATTGAATTTAGGGTAAGGATAATTGTTAAAGCTTAGCATGGGACGTGTTCAAGAAATTGTTGTTAGTTAAGAAAATTATAAAATACTAACTTTGAATTGTAGAACTCAAAACTTTATCGCCAGAACCAGAAGCTTTACCGTCGGTACGGCTGAGCCCTGCTCGATGTATTTGAAGCCTTTCAGCATCTATATCTGTAGAATACAATATAGGGATTTGTATTAAAGAATTTGTTTTAAAACCCTAAAAATTGGATGTCAGGACTCCAAAACCCCCATCCTAACACATTCAGAAAAGGATTCGTAAAATTTATAACATTATCAGCAAACATATGGACAGAATGACATTTTAGAAGATTTTAAAAGATGTTTAATTAAATCTACTGATATTATGCAGATTTGACCGATCATCCAATAAAACTACACGTGAATAGAAAATACTGAATTCAGTAGAGTTTATTGAATGGGACGATGTTCGTGGAGGCTAAAGCGTAGGCTTTGGACCCACTCCTTCGGCTTTGCGGGTTCGATTCTCGCCTCGCACTCTCTCCGGAGAGTCGTGGGAGCGGTACCTCTAGAGAAAAAGTTTTTCTCTAAGTACTCACAGCTATTGCTCTTGGTGGTTCGAAACCCACCTTAAACTGTAAGTCCCCCTTCCACCACCAAGTATGTGTGTGGAGGGTGTGGAGAGGAATAGAGACGAAGGTGTAAGAAAAATTTAGACCCTTAGGGGACACATTAGAAGCTTCCATTCCAGTAGAGTTTATTGGAGACTAGGTAAAATGCACGGAAAGTCTGCATACACAACTGAAGTATTTGCAAAATTTGCTGAAAAGTCATGTCTGAATTTGTACTAATACGGATTCTTTCTGTTCATGCGAGCAGAGAGAAACTGAGAGTAAGTTCTCCAGTGGAAGCACAACTCTGAGTAGAGTGATGCCTCTGCGGTCGATTCCGGATAGATATGTGAAACTCATACTGCGTGACGTATTTGCATTGGCATGCACACCGGCGTAACTCGTGAAGCTTTTGGTTGAAGCAACTCGACAAGAGCACATACAAAATGACAACAATGAAACAAATCCATCATCATAGACCTTCTGTACATCATATATACCCCCTTCGAGATAAAGCGGGTAGAGGTTTGCTGAGCTTGGAGTGTCTTCATGCAAGAACGGTTCTTGCTACAGCCTGCTCAGTTCGGAATAGCAAAAATTTTCTTATGCTACTCATACATCGACATAGAGTCTTTAATGCTGCGGTTTGCTATACTGTCCCGTAGGTAGGGCCGCAGAGGATCTTGGCCTCCCGTTTGATTCCAGCGACAATACACGTCGCCTAGCATCACTGACACAGGAAGCAGAATATTCGCTTCTACTGAGAGAACATGCAAACCAAGGACTCTGGAGAAGAACGAGAAATTTTCTCCACCGCTAGTTCTCAGACGCGTTCCGGGTTAGGAAGTCGTCGAACAGCTTGTGGGCGCGCTGAGGCCTGCACTTCATTTAAACACTACTACAGTAGCTCAACCACAACTGTATCCCGTACCTACATCCCCACTACAAGCGCCCGAGCGAATTTATCTGGGATTGCGCCTCGACTAATTCATGTTCACTTAAAGATTGTCGCGTCCTTCTCTAGGGGTTCGTTCAGGTTTCTCACTGAGTGCACTCCGGTGCACTCGAAACCGTTCAGCGGCGCTAGGTGAGTGCGCGGATCTACACGGGGGAACCATTCAGAAATCACCAGAGTGATGGGTGGAAGTCACTCGATGGGTGAATATTTCACCCGACCGAGAAGAGGTAGGTGAATGCAAGTGAGCAAAGAAATTGGCGGGAGGAATTAGCGGGAAGTTGAAAAATTGGGCTTATTTAAATGATCCTATTATTTTAGATGGCGTTTCCTTTGGGCCTTGAACATTTTTTGAAATTTCCATCACAAATGTCACAATCAGACTCATAATTACTATCTTCTTCGTCATTTTCTTAGATTTTTGTTAACATTATTATCGTTTGCAACAATAATTGGTTTGATGCAATTCCAGAAAAAATAATGTTGTTTCGCTGCCGTTCCATTATAATATCACGACAATCTTTACATTCGCGCCAAAGCTTTTCACACGCACCCGTTCAAAGAACATGACACTTTGTAGTTCACTTTCGTAAACCATGCCCCTTTTACAAGTTCACCCGACGAGTGCACTTGGTGAGAAACCTGAACACTACCTAGAGGGTCTTTAATGCGAACAAGCCCATTCATGGTAAATTTTTCAGTATTATTCACAAAAAAGAACTATCGATGGGTCTATCCGAATGTTTCTCAAGTCTGCTGGACTGACATTAGAGATTGAGGGATTTTTTTGCCTGCCAAGACGGCCTTATGGACACCTGAGTTTACCCCGAACCTATAATGGATTTACCTGTATTCGACACCAACTGCCGAGCGTGCAAGCGAGACCCAGAAACATTTGGACATGTTCTCAGTAGATGCTTAAAGATGCCCAGGAGAAACTCAAGTCCGTTTACGGAGAATGAATAGCTTACGAACTATTAGAATTTTTTATTGTCCACTACTAACCATATCAGTGATACAAAGCCTCATATTCTCCTCCCAGATCTGACGACGAAGATAATTGTCGTCATTGAATTTTCGGCATCAGCAGACTGTACCAAGATTTAAATTTTAATTTTCCAAATGAGGGGTAGCGTGACGCTATACCCCCCCTCCCCCCGTAACACCTGATATAACTGATACAGTTTTGTGGCGCAAACATCTTTTTTGGTGGCGCATTTGAGCGAATTTGGGCGGCAATTCAGTGGGCTATAGAAAACCCGAAAATTATGAGTGTGGGGGAGGGGGGGGGCTGGAGTAACTGACCTGTTCTGCGATCACTTCATTTGGTTCATCAACACTGTTCCTCAAAGCATTCTCCAAAGATTGGTAACTCTAAAAAGTGTCCAGTGCTTAAATCTTCATTTGCAACTGTGCCGTCTGCAGTGTAAGCTCATCCGCTGCTAGAGATTTCACTCGAAGGAACAGTTTCGTTTGAAGTATCTTGCGTAAATTTTTCATTCTTGCTTACATTATAGAATAGAAGGAACAGGAGTGGATGACGTGCACTCTACGGGTGCGCCAGGATTGTTTACTCTAAAGAACCATGATCGTAGCTTCTCGAGCCTACAAATTTTCAATAATAATATTGACAAGTGTTCAATTAAAAATGTGTAAAACTGATGAAATTCAAACTTAAAGTGATTAACACTGAAGGATTTATTATTGTAAATCTTAAAACTTAAACAAACAAACAAATTTTTAACTGCAGTCCTCTAACAGGCAAGTGTTAATAATAAAACAATTGTCAAATATTTTTTTAATTAATTTAGGGATTTTTATTTATAACTGTTCAAAATGGTATAAATTTTAATTTTCAGTTCTACATATTAATTTTATTCATAAGTAACATTTCATCGTGAAAATTAAGGTGAACATTGATAGTTTCTGTGACAAAATGAGGAACGAGTAAGTTGGAACTGACAAGAGACCCTTCTTGACCAAATATACAACGCAGCTCATAATAATATAATCCCTTAACAATATAATTTCTTTTCTACTGACAGGGTTTACCATGCCAAATAGGCTGATAGCGAAGAGGAGAGGGACTAAGTAGAACACCAAAACCCATCAATGAAAAATGGATAATATATTAAAGATTTTGAAACTCTTGTCGCTTCTCGAGGATCGTCGGGGCGCCCCTGGAGCCACAGCTGGGCGCCACAGCATGTGGGACGGTGGGGACAGTGAGCTGCGAGATGGTCAGGCAGATCTCACTAATCAAACAGCTGGCTAGCAATAACATCTGCGACAAACGTTAAGCAGTGGAACATTAACTGTGCTTGATGAGGATGCTTTGGCTAGTGCTAGCTATTTGCAGTTAACTACCTCGACAGAAATACCGTGGGAGAGCTTCAACTGGGATACCACAATGAAAGGGAAATTGGTGCGTCCTATTATGATAGTGCGAAGTTTTAAACAAACAAGGAAAAAGGATACCATTTAAGAACAAAATTTGCTGCAAAGTATCCTATTATACAAAAAGTCGCACTAAGAGATCTTATCGCTAATGTGAAAGACATCAGGATTAATCTACATGTTATAGAAGACCGAGCAATGAAGATTAAACAAGTTGATTTGGCGTGGAAAAACGACGGCAATAAACATCAGTTAGAGAAAGCAACGTCAAACGGTCAATCAGGAGCAATTGATGTTCTTCCTCAACCTATTGATGATCCAACACCACCACATCCTACAGAGGTGGATGAACTTATACAACCAGAGGCAGAAGCAGAGGTTCAGCAACCAAAAAGCGACGAAAATGGACATACTATGTGAATAGAGATGTTATGCGCCTTTATTTTTTGGCAGAGAAATGTGGGCAAAGAGTGAGGAGAGAACATCATAGACTCTTCATATATAAATACCCAGAGCTAGCCACAAAAATAAAGAAGCAGAATCTAGCAGTTAAAAAACGCTTAATATCTGTAAACCAACGGCTTTCGGCTGTTGAAATAGCTGCTATCAAAATGGAAGTGGAACGGCAGCTTCATATTGATGAGCTCGCCTTGGAAGATGTGGATAATGAAGACTTGATTGATGCTGAAGGCATAGGTTCTAGGGATAATGAACATCATGCATCGGATCCATTAGAACCACATCCGGATATTACTAACGATGATGTGGGTAGGGAAATCTCAGAAGAATTACAGCACCTGGAAAGGAATTTTGGTCATGCTTGACTAGAGTTCAGATATGTAGAACTAACGCTAAGGTATTCTCTACAAAAAATGAACATCACAAATGATCTGCGTGCACTAATAGCACATCTCGACAGCAAGGTTTAACCACCGTATTTGAACGTAGCACAAAATGGGTTATAGGTGCAAACTATTCTATACTGTGCAGCTGTGGCAACCTTTAGAACGTTGGGCCGGAAAACTAGACCTGCAAATGCAGTTTTTGTCCTAGCAAGGGATCGAGATCCACCATGAAAGATCAGGTTGGATATGGATGTCAGCAAAGTAAGGTGAAAATTGGGTCGATTAACTTAATACGAGGGTAGTTCAATAAGTCCTTAGAATGAAGTATAAAAACAATTTTTTTTGGGTAAATTTTTTTTAATTTTTCAACATAATCTCCTTGGAGATCTATACACTTGGTCAATCGCTTTTCAAGTTTTCTTAATCCTTCAGAAAAGTGCGTTTTCGGAAGTTCCTCAAAATAAGCACTTACAGAGGCAATGACGTCT
>NC_046657.1:75778939-75798496 GCF_010883055.1 Belonocnema kinseyi | reverse complement strand
ATTTTTCTTAACGAACAATTTTTTTTTTCAATTGGTTATAAAAACACGTAAACTCAGAAGATGTGGACTGTGACTGCACCATATATCTAGTCGGGAGTGTTGATGACTGAAAACAGTTGATTTGGAGCGATTCGCGCGCTATTTGTTGGTCATTCTAAGGACTTATTGAACTACCCTCGTATACAGAAGGAAATAGAACCAGAAAGTTGATGAACCATGTTACTAAAATCATCCACCCTCGGTACATCGAGACATTAACACTAGAAATATTGGATGAAATTTTAGACTCTCAGCGACAGAGACTTGATGTTCTTACTGCCAGACTGCGTCGGTACAAGAGAAGTAATGCACGAAGGCAACAAAACCAAAACTTTCAGACAGCTGAAGGAAGGTTCTATCGTGAACTGAGAGTAAGGCCAAATAACCGCCAAGGCACCGAAGTCCCTCAATTGGAAGATATGACTAACTACTGGTCGGGTGTTTGTGAAAAAATAAACAGATGCAATTTGGACACTGCGTAGTTCAAACTGGAGGAACGAAGGGCAAACAATAGCCTAGATTGTGTATCTTGCGTTGGCAAGGTGTTTTCAGAAGATCATTCAACACCCAGATTTGATGCCAGATTTTATGCTCCAAGGTACTACGTATATGATACCAAAAAAACCAGACGCTCAAAATCCGTCTGACTTTCGACCGATAGCCTGTCTTCCAACAATTCATAAATGTCTTACAGCTATCATCGTAGATAAGGTATATTCTCATTGCGACGAGAATGACATTCTTACAGAAGAACAAAAAGGATGTTGCGAAAACTCAAGAGGCTGTAAAGATCTAGTCACTATAGACGCTGTTGCTATGGCTCAAGCTCGTAAACATCAAAGGAACTTAGACATGGCATCCACGCATTATTGACTTTCTAAGCAATGCGATGGGGCTCTGGGGTACAAGAATCAAGTGTTTTGATCATGGACAAGCAAGGATAACTATATCAATACGCTTTACGACGGGGATATTTCAAGGAGACTCCTTCAGCGCACTATTGTTCTGTTTAGCGTTGAATCCGATGAGCAAAATACTATACAGCATGTCTCATGGGTGCAGAATTCATGATAATAAGGATGGTCATCAAGTGACTTATCTTCTTTACATGGATGACCTTAAGCTGTAGGCTAGTTCAGGCCAGAAACTGCAGTCAGTGATCAATATCACAAAGCAGTTTTCCAATTATATCGACATGGAGTTCGGACTAAATGAATGCAGAACAGTGCATTTAATCAGAGGGGAATAAGGGGCCGCAGAGTTAGAGAACGAGATCGAAAATGACATCGAGGCAATGGCTGCAGGCGAATCATATAAATATCTGGGTATTCTTGAATCTAAGGGTATTCAACATACGATAGTTAAGACAAGCCTAATGAGTGCCTTCACTACGAGACTCAGATTAATTATGAAGAGTTTTCTCAACTCGGCAAACAAAATCAGGGCGATCAACACATATGATATCCCTGTCCTCACGTACTCCTTTGGGCTCATAAAATAGTCTGACACCGACCCTGAAAAGTTAAACAGAATTGTTCGCGTAGAAATGACGAAGCACCGAATGCACTTCAGAAATTTAGCGATTGAAAAGGTAGTTCCACCACGACATTTAGGGGGTAGGGGCGTTGTAGATGTCAAAAAACTGTATGAGTCACAAGTTACACAGTTACGAGACTATTTTAACAGCAAACGAAATGTTGCACTTTTAAAAGCGGATCTTAAATACATGCCCTTAAATTTGTCCTCATATGGGGCCTCGAATATCAGGGCAGAAGCCATAGAGGAATTAGAAATATATTGGAGGCAGAAAGCCATCCATGGCGAGCACCCCAACACGTTAGATCAAAATGAAGTGGATAAGTGAGGCATCTAATATTTGGCTAAGAAAGGGTATTCTGTATCCAGAGACGAAAGGATTCATCTTTGCAATACAGGACAAGGTTATCAGCACCAGGAATTATCGCAAACATTACATCTTATATCAAGATGTTACTATCCAAACGGATCATTACATCCAGGCCAATCGACCTAACATCGTGATGCGAGAAAAAAAGGTGGAAGAGTCTACATCATCGACATTGCTTGTCAGCTTAGCCGAAATTTGCAGTCGACCTATACAACCAAGATCCACAAGTATAGCGAGTTAAGACATGAAGTAAAGACCATATGGAGGAATGTTAATCATGCATCTATTCATCCCATTGTAATTTCGGCTACAGGCAATGTGCACGCAAGATACACTGAACATTTTTAACAGTTAGGATTCAGTAGGGTATTGGCAGCAGCTCACAAGGCGGTTTTATTAAACACCTGTCGCATTTTAATTTGAATTAACTTATAACATTCTAATCTCATAAGTCACTTGTCTCAGTTCGTGGCTATGATGTATAACCGGGTTTACCCGAGTAAAAGTTTAATAAAAACACATAATAATAAATAATAATAGTCATACATTTTTTCGGTTGATTAAAATTGTAATGCATAAACAATGTATATGTGATAAAATTATAATTAACCGAAAAAAATGTATTACTCCTGGAATTATAGGTTAATGTTACTGAAGACTACGAAAATATTTCAGATTGTTACAAAACATGTAACTGAAAGTGCATGCCGTTAGCGATAGTGAAAATTACGAAATATGTCACTGCAAAAAAACTTCCACTACAAGTTTCGAAAAATTCCGAAAGAAATTGTGAAGAGTGTATTTCCTCTTTTAAAACATTTATGTTTACGAATTATAAGAGCTTTATATTAAACAACAAAAAATTCTGCATTTTCAATCGTTAATATCTAAAAGTTTATAAATTTGAAAGATTTCAAAACTATTTTAAAATCAAACAATTTTCAATTGTAAATCTTAAAATTGAAGAAATTCAAGTTAAAAATCTTTGAAAAGAAACAATTTCTCATTCAAAGGTTTTAAAATTAAAACATTCAAAAAAATGCATTATCACGTACCCTTAAAATGACATATCTGAAAATTAAATAATTTGTAATTTCTAAATATTTTAGAACTTTAAATTTAAAAACTTTCTAAACTAAAGACAATTAAACTGCAATACGTCAAAATTGAAGAATTTGAATCGTAAATCTTCAAATTTGTAGAACCTTAAATTAGAAGTATGTAGAATGTAATTTTTTGATTTAGAATTTAAACATTACATGTGTTTTTAGCTTTAAAAATTAAGGCGCTCTCATTTTAATGATTTACATTTAAAATATCAATTTTAAAGATTACAATTGCTCCTGACTCTAGACTACAAAACATTAAACTTGAAGATTTTTTCATTGTAATTTTTCAAGTTTGGACTAAGAAAATGTTTCAAATTACAGACATTAAAAATATGAGTCTTGAAAATTGCGTAATTTGTAATTCTTTTTCTCAGAACTTGAGAATTGTCAATGGTAGCTCTTCAAACGTGCAGAATTTTATATAGAAAATTTGTTATAATTAAAATTGTTTGATTGTAACAATGTACACTTAGAAATTCAATCCGCAAATCTAACCCGATCCGCATTAATTTTCCACGACCCAAATAATATTAATTTCTTTGTTTGAAATTTAAAAGTTCGTTTTTAAAATCAACATAAATTCAGGGAAAAAATTAAGTTATCATTAACTTCCAAAAATTGCCTAAACTTTATAAATCTATCTTTACAGAAAGTTCTGTTTTTTGAACGTAATTCTAGGGTTGACTTTGAAAACGGATAAAGCTCGCGAAATTTAATAACATGGTAAGAGATGCGCATTTAAATTTTCTATGGACGTATGTATTCTTTATGTCAAAATTTGAAACTTATTTCAAAAGTCTCCAGGGGCCAACACAGTTCAGCGAGAATATTTTTTGGATATACAAGATGCAAGATTGGGATATTTTCGTGAATCCTAACAATTTTTTACCTTTTACAACAAATTATATTGTACTAACTTGGATTAATGTGGTCGTGACGGTGCCGCTGTCTTTTTAGTAGACTTTCTGGTGACGCTGAAATTAAAATTGAAAATAAGTATTTGAAAATAATCTACTAATTAGTAATAAGTCAGGTTATTGATTTTTTTTAATCGTATGATCACCACATAATACTGTTCTCAAGCTCGTGCTATTGGTTATTGTTGATAATTTATATAATTTTTTTATGCCAAATTTTCCCTGTTCTGCACATTAAGATTCAAAAACCGCTTCAACTTGTCTAAGCTTGTTCTATGACATAATTAATATATATTGTTAATAACAATTTATTTCAATAAATGTTTTAAATAAGACTGTTTTCGTACAAAACAAATATTATAAACTAACAAATATTATGAAATATTATTATATCATAAACAAATATTATTAATATTATGAGAATACAATTATTTATGTGAATGTTATAATCATTATTAAAAAAAAAAACTACGATTTGTTTTCATGACATACAAAATATGCTTTTTTCACCAAATTTAACGGTCCTCACACTAAATAACAATTTTCAAAATTTTTAATAACAATTATTATAAGAAATATCGCAATCTGCCGTTTGATTGTACAAAAAAGTTATATTTTCTTTATTCATTTTTCTGATAAGCTTAATAGTTATATGGAACCAACCAAATAGGATAGTAATTTAATTTATTAATTTGTTATATCCACTCTTTAAAAAATGATACAAATTAGCAACAATAACTCATAACACGATGTTGAGAATGTTATTCTCTATTAAATTAAATTCTCACCATTCCCCAAAATTTTCATCAATTTTTAATAATAAGTATACAATCAAATAATTTGTTACTTAGCGACATATAAGTAACAAGTGAGTTAACTCTTCCCTACTTGAATATGCATTTTTAACTTGTCAATGTGAATTTTTTAACTCGAAAGTTAATGTGCAGCAATACAGTTAAATTTTTTGCAGAAATAATAGATTTTCCCAACCAAAAAGAACAGAATTCGAAAAAAGGTGTTCAAGAGCCAATAATTATCTTTCTTTTTTCAATCAAAGCAATTTTTTGTTATTTCAACAAATTATTATTTACTCACGTTCATAAAGATGCGATGATTGCAGATACGCTAAAGACCCTGGCATTGGAGCTTTTGATTCTGTGAAATATAATACAGGGATTTTTATTCTAAAATGTTTTTAACGAATCACAAAATTTTTTTTTTCAAAAACAAAGAGAGCTCAAATGTAATCTCAAAGTCTGTTAATATTAATTAAGGTACCGAATTTCGACTAAGTAAATATATTTTGAGAATCTAGACAGCCTGCTTCATGTATTTTTTTTTTTTTGGTATTGCCCCAGTGAGTACAAAATTTGGCGACGTCTTTACGACATCGTTACGACATCTTTACGACAATGTTACGACATCCTATGTCCATGTCGTTAAGGTGTCTTTACAAAACCGTAAATAAGTCGTATGATCTGACGATGTCTTTGCGATATCGCAAAAACACCGAAACGACATAGACACAGCATGTCGTAAAGATGTCCTAAGGATGTCGTAACGATGTCGTAAAGACGTCTTCAAATTTTGTACCCACTGGGGTGTTATTCTGACATTACATTGCCCATTGAGTTAGTTAAATATATAGGATTTTTTATGATATAGTATGATATGATATAGTGTGTAGAAAGTCAACCGAAAAACACTCATTAACAAATTTTATGAAATGAAGATCTTGTGATCTAAATATTATTCGATGTAACTTTATGAATCAAACCTTATGTCTTTTTAAGATATTTTTATTTCAACTAGTATCTTTATAGTAGAGATTTTCAGCATTTGTCAAAAGAAATATTCACTAGATGGAATACATCATTTTGAATTTGTAACTTTTGACGCCAAATTCGAAATAAACCGCCCCTAAAGCTCCCCTTGTGTTAAGTTTTAGTCACACTTGTGCAAATTAGAGGTCGTTGCAGTATTTTTCTTACGATTATTTTCGTGTGACTGTTAAATATACATAGAATTAGCGCCTATGCCAACTTTTGTATATAAACTGTATTTCTAAAAACACCCATGCAGAAAGTTGCATCGCTGAAGAGTCAGTCAACTTCAAGAATCCATAGAAACACAAAATTCTCCAGCACAAATCACACGTCCAGAAGAACATCATCAAAGTTATCAAATGTTCCCAGCGGGCACAAAATTTGGCGACGTCTTTACGACATCGTTACGACATCTTCACGACAACTTTACGACCTCCTATGTCCATGTCGTTAAGGTGTCTTTACGATATCATAAATATGTCGTATGATCTGGCGACGTCTTAACGACGTAACGGCATGGACATAGGAAATCGTAAAGGTGTCGTAAAGATGTCGTAAAGACGTAGCTAAATTTTGTGCCCACTGGGTTACTGGCGAATTGCCAAAAAAATCTGAAATTTAACAGATTTGCGCATACTTTGTATATAAATTTCTATAGAATTTAGAAATAATAGCATGAGCTACTGCATATGCCTCTAGCAGGAATGTTATTAAAAGTCAAACCAATGAATTATTACACATTTTCATAAATTCCTGTACAACTCTATATTATCTTACAGATATCAGCAAACTTTTATACATTATCATAAATTTTGACAAATTTCACAAATTTTAATAAATTTTCGCAAATTTTACAAATGCCCACAACTTTGCTAAAATCCCAAAAACCAAATACTTTTCAATTTATAATTTAAAATTTGTTTCAAAGGTTTCCAGTGCCTAACGCCGTTCAGCAAGAACAATTTATTTCCGGTTAATAAATAAAATTTAGATTTTTTTCTGAGTCCCTGCAATTTTTGTTAGTTTAGAAAATTATAACGTACTAACTTTTATATTTAGAACCTGAAGATGGCTGGGTAGACCCTAAAACTGAATGGCCAGCAACTGAAGCTAGATGGCTAGAAGTTCCAGTAAAGTCCTGAGTTTGTTGCGACTGTCCTGGTGTTTGAGCGAATAGTGGAATCTGAGAACCTCTACCTATAAGACGTAATATAGGAATTTTTATTCAAAATTGTTTTCAATGAACTCCAACAATTTGAAACGGGTGTTTTCAAAAGTTACCGTTAAGTTAACGAAAAAAAATGAAATTTAACAAATTTGCGCATATTTCAATTATAAATTTCTATACATCTTAAAATTTATAGCCTAAGCAACGTTAAAATAATCTCTCTCTTTTCACAGGAAAAAATTCATGAAAAAACACATTCTGAGAGTCAAAATCAAAACAATAAACGCAATGTTGGATATATATAGGACATTCCACAGAATATTGGCCAACATTTTTTTTCACGTAAAATATTTTTTTTCTTGCTCAACACTCAGAAATATTTGATATTTATTTTTGTATTGCAATATGACACGCTGGTGACCAACCAGTCCGATTTGAAAAAAATCTATTTGTTTTATTAATATTTGATTTATATTATAAAGTAAATAGTTCAACTGGATTTTAGTATTCTTTATTCAAAAGGTAAGGAAAAGGCCCACATTGTATCCCGCGTATGAATTTTCATATCTTTGTTCAATATTTCAGTATAAGCAGTTAATAAGAAAAGGTATATTTTTATGAACATAACATTTTAACAAAATTTTATCGAAAACTTTGCGTATCATACTAAAATAAGAACATAGGTATCTCATATTTTTCAGAGTTAAACGAGAAAATAATATATTACGTGACACAAAATTTTGGTGGCAAGTATTGTGTGGAATCCCCCATATACGTGTTTCTTGCCACGTAATCAGGCGGGAACTTAAGAACCTGATCCGTAAATATATAGAATAAGCAAGGTAGACTAAATTTTAAATAATTTCAAATAATAAAAATAACGCATGCAGTTGTCTATAATATAGAATTTGCAACAATTTGTTTTTTCTTGGTAATTTATGAATTTTCGGTTCAATAAAAATATAACCATGTTTTTAAAATTAAAATTTACATTTTACATCTTTCTAATAGTTGGAAAATGGGGTAAATTTGCAGTATTTTCACAATATTAATGATTTATATTATTGTTATTTAAAAATTTATCTATCACAATATGCGACTCATATTCCTCGTACATATGTGCCTGCACGAAGTGCGAGAGATAACGGTGCGTTTCGGCACGCATTGCGTGCCTCGCATGCAGTCGAGTTACGTGCCCAGCACGCTTGCTATCTGGATGTTCTCATTAATAAGGATCATTTTTCTTTATTTCAGTCTTAAAACTTTTTTTCAATTTCCAACAATGCCAATAAACTCAATATATTTGATAAATTTTCATTCATTTTACAAATTTTATAAATTATTCTTCCGTAATTTAGAAACAAAACCATTAACTGCAAAATATCGAAAAAATGAATTTTGTACATGTTTCAAATCGTAAAAAAGGGTACACCTAATTATATAAACAATTCATTAAATTGTTGTTATTTTTTTAAATGATTATAGTATGTGTAGTGGAAAATTCCGTCATGTGGAAAGATTGGCCATTTGCGATTTAAGAGAGAGAGCCGTACCTAACCTTCAACTGCAGACGTTGATGATAAACAGCTGAATACGGCAAGCAAGAGAAAGAAGGTTTGAATTTCTAGAAATTTCCTTACAGCATTTGTTACAAGTTGCCGGAAGTTATATTGTTAAAAAATTGTATATTTAAAAAAATGATTCTAGTTGTTTAAGGTGGCAACAATCAGTTGGAAATTAAAAAAAAAATAAATAAAATTGCCTTAATAAGCGGCAACGATGTTTTTGGTCTAATTACCCAGGCACACGAAAAAAAGGTCTTGTGCACCGGGCAAGATAAACATTTCTGGACGTTTTTGGGGTCGCCGAATCCGAATCCGGGGTTGGTTTGACTCGGTCAGGTTGCATTTTGTTCCTAACCTCCTAAACAAAAATTAAAACACTAAAACATGTTCTAGACATAAATTGTTTATATTCAGCGTCCGGTGCATAGAACTTGTTAGTTATTATTTGAGCATGGCTGTCAGTCTGTTGCATAAAATCCTGCTGCCTTGAAAGATACTGTGACGATGACAACTGCCCCAAAAGGGGAAGTGTGGAATGATTCTTTCTCAGATTTGTTGAGGTAAGGAAACCAGCGAAGGCGCGCTGCCTTGCAGGTGGGCGCCAGGGTGTGAGGATGAAGCCGTAGTGTCTTATAAATGGAATGCGACCTCGATGAGTCAAATAAACTTTAGATTTGGACTCAGCAACCCTGGAAACATATAAGCTCTTTGCTTTCTAGGTGTTTCCATGAAGGTTCCAATTTTCATCGTTTTTTTAGGTTAGGAACGAAATTTGACCTGACCGAGTCAAACCAACCCCGTAATCGGATTCAGAGACCCAAAAAGCGTCTAGAAATGTATATCTCGTCTGGTGGACGTAAAGTTTGTGTGCCTGGGTTATACATGTTAAGGGGATTTCCTTATAATTCATTCAAATTCTAAAATCTGTTGAATTTATCATTTATTATTTAAATTTATGTAAAAACAGTCATTTATTTATAATAATCGGTTGATAAATCCATTTCGCATTTGATAATAATATTTATATATCATTCTCACCTATATATTTCCGTCAAAAAATAAGTTTCTAAAAACAAACTTTTTTACAGAAACAAGTTTTTCGGCTTTATTTTGAAAACTGGACGCCGTTTAGCGAGACAAATTTATCGGCTTGCACGAAACGAAACTTAGATTTTTTTCAGTCTCAGAAATTTATGTTTAATTAAAAATAATCATAGTAGATACTAACGCCCATTTTTAGGATATGACGTTGTATGGATAGAACTTCCAGCAAAGTCCTGGGTTTGTTGCGACGGTCCTAGTGTTTGAGCGAATATTGGCATATGAGAACCTCCATCTATAAAATATAATAGAGGGATTTTAATAAAAATTGTTTTCAACAAAGCCCATCAATTTGAAATCGGCGATCTCAAAATGCCCCATCATTTAACAACATGATCGATACGAATAGGGACAGGATGATATTTTAGAAGATTTTAAAATAAGTTTATATAAATCTATTGACATTCTGTTCATTTGACCATACTTTTAGTAAAATGTAAAAATTTAAAATATCGGAAAAGCAATTTTTTATCTGTTTTTAATCGTAAAGAATGATTCACCTGATTATCTTAACAATTGTTTAAATGTTTGATAATTTTAAAAATGATTATTGTAATTTTTTTGGAAAATTTCGTAAACTGCAAGGATGGGCCAATTGGGATTAAAAAAAACAATTTCTAGAAATGTCCTTACTGCATTTATTACAAGTTGCCAAATGAATTTGTTTTGAATGTCCTTCAAGATTATCATAACACCTTTTTGAATTTTCTTGAAAAATCAAAAATTCAAGATTTGAAATTTCACAGTATGTCGAAAATTCTCAATTATATAATTGTGACTCCAAAATAAATATAAGCTATGACTCTTGATTGGAACTATTCGCCCCCCCCCCCTCATTAATCGAAATTTCTTAAGACTGTTGTTGTAACTAGACTCTCCACCCTAGACGCATTGAGAGACTCTTATTGTGAACTTTTAGGAGATGAAGCACTAGGGCATCACAGACGCGATGTAGAACACAATGCGATAGAAAGTTCAATTGAGAAATACTGTGTCACTGAGGTTAGGGATATAAAATTGGACATTAGCAAATTCTGTTTTCGAAAAACGGCAGAATTTTCAATAAAATGTTTAGTAACAGAAGTTCTTTTTAAAGAATGCGCATTTTTTAACGAGACGATGAAACTAACAGAGATTCAATACCGATGCATGTTATGATTTGTAGTAATATACATTTATGGAAATGATATACAATTTGAAGGACAAACTCGATTGCGAAGTACGACATACGTGATGAGAATGTTTTTGTTAAAGCCGAAAGAGCTTTAACAATAGAGAATTCACAAGCACCAAATGACTATGTCGATGCTTTGACCTTTAGTTTTAAAAAATGTGTGCACAAGTATCTAATCACCTATGTAAAGAGGGTCTTGTGATAATTTATTTTAGTTCTAAAATCTGTTAAATTTATGATTTATAAAATACACCTATATATTTTCGGTGAAACATAGGTTTGACTTACAATTTATCGAAATTTATAAACTGAACATCTACTTGACGGATTTAAACATCACATTAAACAACATTAGGAATGTATTGATATACTTAAAAATATTAGAAATAATTAGAACAATACTTAAAAGTCTTCAATCGAAAATATTCAAAATTCACAAATTTCAAATTAAAAGTCATAATTGTCGAAAAATACAATTTATTATTGAAAATCTTGAAACATAAACAAAAAAACGTTTAATATTACATTTCTCCAATAGATAAGATCTTTCATCTTTAATGAAATTATTTTAACTTAAATCTTTCATTTTATTGTAAATCTTTAAAACGTAATATTTTAAAGGCACAATTGAAAAATTATGTGAGTTTAAAATTTTACAAATGAAAGCGCTGTCAATTACCGGTCTAAAGTTTAGATTTCATCAATTTTATAGATTTAAAATTCCTGAATTTTGATCTTCAAAAATATCACAATTACGAAATTTTTATTTATTTATCATTCAAAATTATAGCGTCTACATTTGTAAATCTTCAAGGTTAAAAAGCTGTACATTGCAAACCGTTAAAATTGAAGAATTTTCCATTGTATGCCTTAAAAATTGCAAAACTTTCAATTGCAAGTTTTTTGTGATGGAAGAGTATTAAACTATAACAATTTACAATTAAGAACTCAAAAATGATCCATAATGATAATAATAATATGTAGTTTTTTACAATAATTATAATTTTATGTCTGAGCAATGGTAACTACATTTTCGATAATTAACATTTTTTAATCATTTTTGTTTTTTTACAGATATGACCGTTCATATTCAAAGTATTTAAGCACAAGCAAAAAAAAGGAATGAATCATAAAATCTGCGATACACACCAATAAAGATTTGAATAAATTTAATAAACTTTCATAAATTTCTAATATTTACAGAAATTTTTTTTTACTGATTTTTTGAACTTACTGTGAAAACGGGAGAGGCTACACCATTTTTGTTCAAAGGAAAAAGATAGGCATTTGAATTTTCCATAAGAGAATGTACTTTGTAAATCGAAATTTGAAACTTTTTTCGAAGTTCTCCATGGGCCGACGCCGTTTAGCAAGAATAATTTATTGGCGGTGGAAAAATGAAACCGAGATTTTTTTCTGGTACCAAACGTTTGTTATTAGTTACAAAAATTATAATATACTAACGTGGAGTTGTAGAACTTGAACTTTCAACGTTGCCAGTTCCAAAAAAGTTATATTCTATGGGCTCTCTTGATGTTCGTTTTAATGGCGGTATCCCATAACCTCCACCTGTAAGATATGATAAAGTGATTTTTATTAATTAATTATTTTTGAAAACCCCAACAATTTAAAGTTGGTGATCTACAAAACCTCCCTCAAAACACACCTAAAAAAATATATATTTTTTAAATTTAAACAGAACATATTCTGTAAAAATATGGACAGCCCGGCATTTCAGAGGATTTTAAAAGAAGCTTAATTAAATCTACTGATTTCCTATAGCGTTCACCTAACTTTGAGTTAAATATACAATTTTATGAAAAACTCCGTGTTCAATAGATTTTTAAAAAGCTTAGATAAAATGCACAAAAAATTCATAGTTTTAACAAAAGTTTCTTCAAATGTACAAATTAAAAAATTTAACTGTTATATTGGATCCAATATTTGAATTTTTGTTTAATTTGATTTTTTCTGAAACTCATAAAATTTTTGTTATTTAAAAAAATATATAATATACTAACTTTGATTCCACAATCTATTGCGTTCCCAGTCCTTGCTAGATCTTTGACCTCCATGTGATAGATCATCAGTTCCATCTGTAGATAAAGTTTAGGGATTTTTATCAAAGAATGTTTTCAACAGATTAAAAAAAAATTGTATTGTTTCGCACGGGAAGTTGTGAAGAAGAATTCATGAGATCGTTTAATAACTGAAAACTTTAAATTCGGTAAGGGACTGTACTTACATTACAAAGATTTTGAAAAAATTCTTTGCATACGGATGGTCAAGGAGAATGAAAAATCGGCAGGGAAAAATTCGAGAATTTTAGAAATGAATGTTTGCGGTAACCTTGATTTACAGTAAAACTCTTCAATAGCCTCCCTTCTGTAGCCCTTCCGAGAATTGACGCCGCGCAGCAAGTAGGTGTAACAAGTGCTGCGCGGGGTTTCGCGGGAACTGCAGCTGCCACTCAGGCGAGCAGATAGACGTGAACAAACAAAAGCGGAGCGGTTTATAATGAATTAGTTCCCACCCACCTTCAGTCCCGAAATCGGCGTTATAGAAGAGTTTCACTGTAATATTCTTCTTAGTAATACAATTTTCTGGTATTTACATTTATTAATTTTTTCTTCTGCTTTCTCCAGAAAACTATATTTTTAGTATTAAATTTTATTATGTATTTTAAAATTCAAAAATCTGGTTAAAGCGCCATCCTTTTTGTTTCCAAATTCAACTGTTTTCAAAGAAAGCTCTTTTTTTGTAAAAAATTTACATTTTGGTATCGAAGAGTTACCCGAAATCTTTTCGAGAGTGAAAATCCGAATATTTTGTTAAAAATTTGTCCTTTAAATTAAAAAATTCATCTATTATAGTGGAAGTTGCATCACTCGTGAATAAAAATGCAAGTTTTTAATTTGAAATTTAACAATCTTGTTAAAAAAAGTCATCGTTTTAGGTTGAAAATTTAAATATTACATGGAAAATGTAATTTTTCTTTAAAACGCATATTTTGATTTTCAGAAGTAGAACTAAAATATATTTTTGATGAAAATTGATAGTAATTTTTAAATTCGTCTTTTTGACTGAAAAATTCATCTGTTTGAATAGAAATGTCTTATTTATTTAATGAGAAATGCAATTGTTTTGTTAAAAATTAATTTTCTTCGCTTGAGGATTTAACCAATTTGTTTAAAAAAAGTTTTAAACAATTAGAAAACACCTGAAAAAACACCAACTGAAAAAAAGATTTATCAAACAAAAATTATAAGATTCAACGAAGTGATTGAAGATTCGCCAGAAAAGATAAGTGTAACCAAAAAAAAATGTTCTGTAAAAAAGTCAAATTTACAACAAAATATATAGATGAATTTTTAACCAAATACAAGAGTTTTTTACGAAAAGAATTTCGCACAAATAATATTCTACTAAAATTTTTAATTAAAAAGAATGAACTTCGAACCAAAAATAATTTAATTTTTTTATTAGATTCTATTAATTTAGTACATAATTAAAAAAGGGGAAAGTTTTTTTTAAACAGGGGAAAAAGATTTATTCTTCAAAAAAAGGTAAAAATTTCTGAAAAATAAACTAAAACCAAACAAGAAGAAACATGAAAACCTATTATAAAAACCTTCCATTTTTCAAAATAAAAATATTCTTATTTATCTATTTCATATATTTCTTTTATTAAATGTTTTTATTTTGTACTTGTCTATTTAATATAAATAATAATTTTGTAAACACAAGAGAAATATGCAAATTTAAAAAAAGAACGAGATTGCTTAATAGATTTAACTTTATTCATAACAATGAGATTGCTATTTTATGAAATTTTAAAATAGACTAAAAACACAAATTGATACGTTTCTGTGCATATAAGATAGGTAAAACCCACAATCACCTTCTTCGTTTTTGATTTCCCAATATTAAAAGCTTAAACAGTTTAAAATACGAGCATACAATTTTTTTCATAATAAAAGTAGACAACACTTTTTTTAACAAATTTAATAAATTAACAAATTATTATATCTGGCGGATATAAATGAAATATATCATATCTCCTTTTATTTTTTTATGGACCATAATAAATTTGACTTTCAAATCGGATTTTTTTTTAAACCGCCTTTAAGATAATTTTTTAGAACTAAATAGCATTATACATCTAATAGGCGCTTAAGACGATATTATGATTTTTTTTACAGATTTTAGTTTATTGTGTTTTTAAGTAAATTTGAAATGTGAATTCAAAAAAAGTTTTTCTTTTCTCCGCTTTAACCCTCAGATATAGTTGAAATAAACTTGAATTGTGCAAATTTATAATTATAAACAAATTTCGAAAACATGCGTTATTTTCATATTTTTACAGGAAAAAAATACTGTGCTATCTTGTATTTTTCTTTCAGATATTATAAAATAAAAAAAAAGTGAAATAAAAAAAATTGAATTAAAAATTGATGTTTCCTTATGAAAAATGAAGGTTAAAATTGGTACAAGTCAAACAACAAAATATTTTTTCTTCTCTTAAGTCGTTCTTCCAAAAATTTAATTTTGTATTTTTAATCTTTTTTTACGATTGAAAGAAAATGTACTCTTTCTATCTAAAAATTAGTAATAACAAATCTGTAGAACCTTTCCGTTGCAATAATGTTTGTCTATTAATTTCTTTTCGTACCTTGTGCCGTTTTTCAAAATATTTAATTTTTTTTATTTCCAATTTAATTTTTTTCGATAAAAACAAAAATTATGCCTCCTACTAAGAAATTATTTATGACAAATTTGGATAATTTTACAATCTTTTTTAGAATAGAAACTTTTGTCTCTTAATTTTTCTCGTAGCTCGTGTCGTTTTTCCCAAAATATAACTTTATTATTTTTTATTTTATTTTTTACGATTAAAACCATATTACGCATTCCATCAGATAATTATGAATAACAAGTTCGCAGTTCTTTTTTTCTACATTTTTTCTTAGTTTGCGTCGTTCGCGCAAAACTTGATTTTTTTTTACTTTTTATATTGTTTTTCATAAATGAAACAAAAATAGCACACCCTATAACAAAGTGATTTATAACAAAGTTTTAGATATGTTTTCGATGCACAATAATTCTTGTTCATTCGAGTTTTTGTTTTTTTTTTCATTTTGTATACTTTGACTGCAGATTATCATTTTAATTGACAAATTTTATTATTTTTTTCAAATTTTAACTATTTTGTTACATTACAAAAAATTATTTTAATAACTGGAAAATTAACTATTCTATGTTTGATTGAACATTTATCTTCTTCAGTTAAAAATTCAACTATTTGGTAGGAAATTCATGTATTTTGATAAAATTAATCTTTTCTGGTTGAAATTTAAATTTTTTGGTTCACAATTCGGTTTTTATCACAAGTTAATGTTTTAGATGGAAATTTAATTATATTATGTTTGTCTTAACATCAATTTTGTTCAGTTGAAAATTGTACTTTTTGTTTGAAAATATCTTTATTTTGTCGAAACTTTCTTTTGTGGTCCCTAATTCTTGTTTTTCGATCAAAATTAAACTATTATAAGTTTAAAATTTCACTCAATATAAAAATATTTGGTTGTAAATTAATGTGTTTTCTAAAAAAAGTTTTGTTTGTAGAAAAATAATCTTTTTATTTGAAAATTATTATGCACTATATAAAAATTGAAAGAAAAAAGTCAAAAACGTCAGTGTTTAAAATTTGCAAAAACCACCTCCACGAAAAATAAAACTGCCCCCTACGTAAAAACTATAACTCGCAAAAACCAAAAAACACTATCAATTTAGGCTTACTTTGCGCACCAAATGCACGAAAAAAATTATAAAAAATAAGCTCCCTGTTTCTGAAAGCACTTCCATGTTAAAAATAAATCTGCAAAGCTAAAAATTCATCTGAATTTTGGGCTTATTATGCGTTCTCGAATGCATGATACAACATTTTTAAAAACCACACATATCTACAAAAAACTACCCCCTTAGTAAAAACGCAAACCTGGAAAAAACAAAATAGAAAGTGGTGTTCAGCCCTTCGTGGGCTCTCGAAGGCTTGACTTTTTTTCAAAAACTACCCTTAAATCTAAAAATTCAAACATTTATCTATAAAGACGAATTTTAATTTACAAGGAGCCCGATAATACTGGTAGTGAACTGAGGGGCTGTTTTTTAGCGTTTAGGTCCAGAGCCCAAATTTGAAATCACTATTTCTAAGGAGCCCAAAAATCAGAGTCTCCACTGACTATATAAAATTCGGAACAGTCTATTTTATTAACAACGTCTTGTCTATCTGATATTTGGGGTTACTGTATAACTTTTATGGTAGAAGCCCAAAACTCGGAGATGATATTTTGTAAACCCCAAAAATCAGAAACTTTATGAACTCTGTGAAATTCTAAAACAGATTATTTTTTGACAAAGTCTTATCTACGTGGTAATCAGGGATGTTTTTGAACGTAAAGAGGTGGAGCTCGAAAAACGTTGTTTGTATTTTTGAAAAACCAAAATATCAGTTATCGTATTTACACCCTAAAATTCTAAAAATAATAATTTTTTAACAAATTCTTATCTGCGTGGTAACCAGGGGTTGTCATTGATCTCAAAGGGGTTGAGACCAACAATCGGTGTAGGTATCTTTAAAAAGGGCAAAAGTATATACTGCAGTATCTTAGGGCTTCTTGAATATTCAAATTCGTGTTTTCAGATAGTTATTTCATTGTTTAGATGTAGAGGTGGTTTTTGGAAAAAAATTTCAAGCATTCCAAAGCCCAACATTATTTTCTATTTTGTATTTTCCAGGCTTACGTTTTTATTAAAGAAGTGATTTTTTGGTAAATAAGGGTGGTTTTAAAATTTTTGGTGTCTCGTATTCAAGAGCTCAAAATAAGCTTAAAATTCTGATGCGTTTTGAGCTTTGCAGATATTATTTTTTGCAATAGGGAGTTTTTTGACCAGGGGTGGGGATGGTTAAAAAAATTCGTGCTTTCGGAAGCTCAAAATAAGCGCAAAAATTGGTTTTTCTTCATTTTTGTCAGTTTAAATTTTTACATAGGTGGTGGTTTTATTTTTATAAGGGGCCCAAATATATGGTAAATCGAAAAGTTCTTTTGAATTTATTACCACTATCTATTTTTGTTTTAACAAGCTATATCTGAATTAAAATTAATACATAAATTACACAAAGGTTTCAATTAATTTACTTAAATTTTAGTTAACTTTTTATTATTTGGTTGAAAATTTGAATAATTCTCGTTAGGAAATTGAGTATTTTTAAAATTTTAACATTCTTGTTCAAATTTCATCCCATTCGACGAAAAATACAACTGTTTTGTAGAAATTTTGCCTTTTTGACTTGAAAATTAAAGAGTCTCGTTGATATGTTTTTTTCTTGACTGAGACATCGTTTATGATTAATATTTGAACTATTATGTTAAAAATTCTTCTTTTTGTTCGAAAATTTTTTTTGAATGATCCATTTTTATCTTTGTTGAATAAAAATGCAATATTTAGTGAAAAAATAATCTGTTTAGGTTGAAGCGTCAACAATTTATTGAAAATCGAAAGGAATAACTTTCTACCAAAAAATATGAATTTTCAAACAAATAAGATTTTTCATTAAAAAAAAAAAATTTAAATCAAATTCTCAGGTCTAAAACATTAATTTTTAACAAAAAAGTTAATTTAGAACCAAACCGTGGAATTTTCAAGATATTGATGAATTTTGTACAAAGCAGTATAACTTTTAAATGGGTAGTGTAATGTTTAACCAAAAAAGGTGAAATGTTATCCGGAAATATAATAGTTGATATTTAAGCTGAAATAGATTTTAAATACAAAATAGAAGCAGTTGAAGCCTTAACTTAAACAGATTGATTTTCAACGAACCAGTTGCATTTTTGGTCAAGAAAAATAAAATTTATGATTAAAAAGATAAATTTTCGAAATACAAAGACGAATTTTCGAAAAAAAAGTTGAAATATTACTAAAAAAATAATTCTCAGCCAATACAATTTTTAACAGAATAATACAATTTTAAACGAAAAATAATTTAAATTGTTTGAACAATGTTTTAAATTTATGTATTAGTATTAGTTAGGATGAATTCTAAATCAAAATTTACAAACAGTTTAATTTGCAAAGTAAATCTATAATATTAATCTGATTAATATTTATAATATTCAATATTAATATATAATATTAAATTTTAATGCATACTTACTAATTTTATTAAAAAATTAAATTTAAGAGTTACTATTAAATTAATGACCTAAGCAGTTAGCCAAATTTGAGGTTAGAATTGGCTGTTGAAATAAACTACTTTGAATAACTTTTTTAATAATAAATAATCAATTAAACGGCAAAAATTTCCTCAGGTAAAATATTTTTCAATGAGTTCAAGGTCTTCATTTATGTAGCGTTTAACGAGGAATTCAATTTTGACCTTTAATTTGACCTCGAGGATTACCTTTAAGGTCAGTTCAAGGTCAACTTTTCTTTTGAATAGAGTGCAATACTTTACGTTCAAATATGTATTAAGGTCATGGGTTCCATTTCACCTTGAAGGTCACTCTAACTTCATTAAAACCTTAAGAAGGTCCGAATACCTCTGGGATCATCAGCTTATACAAAATTTTGTATCAATGAAAATTATTAGTTTTGACAAGGCGCATTCAGTAATGACCTTGATTCTGACCTTTAAGGTCCATTCTGATAAAAATTGCATTTACTTTCAGCGTTACCCAGGAACAACGGT
>NC_046657.1:75773184-75778839 GCF_010883055.1 Belonocnema kinseyi | reverse complement strand
AAATTTCGCGCTAAATTAATTTCGAATGTCAAGGGGCGGGGGCTCCATTTCAAAAAAAGTTGACATTGACATGAACTTTCAGGTCATCTCCAGGCTCAAATTAAACATTACGATTTAATTTGCCTTGTTGAAGCAAATAACTTCAATTGATATACATTTTTTTCAAAACCTGCTGATTCTAGAGGTGTTATGACCTTAATCAAGTTTTATGACCATAGAAGGACCTTCAAGTTCAAATTCAATCTATGACCTTCATAAGTATTTGAACTTGAAAAGTCTCGCTCTACCGATTTCCGATTTAAAAAAAGGTAGTTTTCCTTTTTTTTAAGTTGACCTTGAAAAGGCCTTTAAGGTCATATTCAAGGTCAAATTAAAGGCAGTATTAAATATCTAGTTAAAAATTACTTTAAGGATGACCTTGGCCACAATTAAAAATATTTTACCTGAGGAGATATTAAGGGGGTCCGGAACTTTTTAGACCCCCTGTATATTTGCCTCTAATGAGCCGATCACAAAGTTGTCTGTAAATATATTTTGAGGTACTCTTATACAATTCTTCTTGCATAAATTATGGTTTGGAATTTTTTCTTCAAAGCAACTGATTTTTGGATGCATAGTTTGTTTGAGCCTTTTTGTGCAAAATAATTTTTTGCACCATTTGTCATGTTAATTGAAACAAAAAATTTGAAAAAGTTCATTTAATTTCCTTGTATTTATATATATCGTTGCATTTGATTCCAACTAAATATATTATTTTTAGTTATAACTTTTATTATTTGTTTACGATATCGTAAAGACATCGTCCAATCATACGACTTATTTAAGATATCGTAAAGACACCTTAACGACATTGACATAGAATGTCGTAAAGTAGTCGTAAAGATGTCGTAACGATGTCGTAAGGACGTCGCCAAACTTTGTGCCCACTGGGGATTTTTTGCTTAAAATTCGTATATTGGTACTGAAAAGTCACCTGGAATCTTTTGAGTATGAAAAGTCAACTTTTTTTTTAGATTTGTCTTTTCTATTTAAAAATTCATCTGTTTTAGTAGAAATTGCATCTCTCTTGGACACAAATGCAAGTTTTGGTTGAATATTCAACAATTTAGTTCAAAAGTAATCCTTTTTGGTTGAAAATTCTACTAATTCCTCGAACATTATGTTTTTGTTAAAAGCTTATATTTTGACGTTGAAAAGTCAAATCGAAATTTTTAAAAATTAAAATTGAAATTTGTCTTTTTGGATTAAAAGTCTGTCTTTCACTATAAATTTCATAATTTTTAAACAAAAATGCTACTATTTAATTCAAAATTAATCTTATTTTTTTTTAAGAATTAAGTATTTTCTTTTAAAATTTTGGCTGAACCACTTATTTGTCAAAGACTCCAGTTTTTAGTTGCATATTCATATCTTTGATTGAAAGTTCAACTACTTTGTTGAAATATGATATTTTTTAATTGAAAATTTAAATGCTCACGAGTAATATGTATTTATGTAACATATGTATGTATGTATGTATGTATGTATGTAACAAAAATACTAATTTCGTGAAAATAGGTGAATTTATCATTATCATTTAATATTTTAATAATTTAATCTTAACCTACGTAAAACCGATTAATTTTTAACCAATAATGGATAAGCTGAATTATCAATTGCGAAAATTACTTCTAAACAAAAAATTATACCATATAGTAAAATTCTAAACGAACAGAGATTTATTTCTGTTAATTTAATTTGCATGGCTTTCCCATTCGACCCTAACCCTCTCATTCACCCGCACACCGCAGTTCCATTCATCTCTTTAGAGACCATTCCCTTATTACCTACCATCATTGTCTATCTTTCTCTCCCCTTTTTCTTTACGCTGTGTCATCCTTTTGCTTTCTTTAGCTTCCTTCACCATCTTTCGCTTTCCATAATTTCCCCTTCATTCCTCCCAACATAATCTACAATATTTCCTCACCACCCCTTCCCACCTTCTTCACCCCGCCCTTCTCAATGTTTCTTTCCCTTTTTTCCGCACCTTCCTTCTCCACCTTTTCCCCCTTACCAGCTAACTCCGTTCCTTTCCACTATACCTCTACATTACTTCGCCAACCCGATGCTCTTATTCACTCCACTCCACTTCACTTCACATCTTCTCATTTCTCTAACATTTTCACATCTCTCTTCCTTCCTATTGAATCATTCCCCCTTTCCTTTCTAACACCCCCTTGCACATTTCCCTACTTTCCTGCTATGCCCCACTAACGCATACCTTCCCCTCCCTCGGCCTCCTTTTAAGAAGAAAGTACGAAGGGCTGACTAACACTCGACCGTGTCTATGAAAAATGTTTTAATTTCTTCAGAAATTACAAATAAAGCTATACAAAAATAAAGTTCAAAATTGCTGTTTTAAAATTGTGAAACAATGGTCAAATTTTAATAAAGGTTTGCTCATTCTTTTGTAGAAAACATTCTTTAAAACTCTACTGTCTTCAATTTTGAAAATAAATTTTCCTATGGCTAAAATCGTTAAAATAATTTTTTTAAATATTATAATAAAAAATAAATAAATATACATTGAGATTTCTTGCTTATTTCTGAAAAAGAGTAGAATTGAAGAAAAAGCTAACCCTGAATTTATTAGAACTCAAATAATTATATTAAAATATGGAAAAATGTACAGCAAGAAAAAAGTTCATTAACAAAAACAGTTGACAAATAATTGTTTTGCGCAGGTTTGAAACTTTATTTAATAAAAATAATAATATTTTTTCTCATAACAAACAACCACTAATATAATTGCAGCAGGGGCGCAGCTACGGCTTCATGAGCCGCATCAATGATACAGGGCCCTCGCGGTTCGGGGACACCCCAAATGAAAATTAATAATTGAAATTTTGTTTAATTTTCTACAGAGCCCCCCCACCCAGGCATTATGATATAGGGTCCCCTTAGGGCTAGCTACACCACTAATAGCAATTTTTAAAATCGTACAATACATTCTTATCCTTTTAAATTTTTCTAAAATATGGGAAGTGAAAAATTTACTACCATCTGCTGCTTTTCCAAAACTTTATGCCATCATTTTCTGCCACTACTCGCATTTTTTATTATCTGTCTCCTTTCTTATCAGAACCCTCTAACCCCTTCCCTCTTCTCTTCAAGATTTTCCCCATCTCATCATCACCCTTCCTTCTACACTATCCTTTTCCAACACTCCTCTCATTCACTTTTATTTACCTCCTTTCACACCATCACTCCCCAGCCACTTCCAACACTGAAGCAAATGGTTTGTTGGGCTAAATATTTAGCTTGCAAGATATAGTACTGCTATTTTTTTAGTTGGCACAACCATTTACTTAGTTGCTGGTACTAACTTAATAGTCGCGACAACTAATGGAATTGTTATACGAGCTAATAAAATAGCAGTACTATATCTTATTAACTAAATAGTTTGCTCATATAACCATTTTTTAAGTAAAGATTTATATTAGAATGGTCAAACTTACCACTGAAATTGACGAAAATCACAAGGGCAGGAAGCAGAGTTCCAAGAAGGATATTCATTTTTCTTATTATATTTCGTGAAAGATAACTGCTAAATCTGGACCATTTTCACCGCTATATATACCCGAAAAATTCACTAGAATGACAAGATGTTCCAATGTGTGTATCTCACGTGGTAAAACAATATAAAATCTTATCAGCTAGAACGTACTATCAAAACAGAAAACAGCGCTTAATAGACCTTAGTCTCTGTCCTTCTAATCACAACCGGAAAAAATTTGTGAATCATTGCTTGCCCAATAATTCTGAACGATGTATAAATTTGAAAATGCATTAAATTGATAATATAACATAACTTTTAAAAATCGATTAGAAGGTGAATAATTAAAACTTTGAGAGATCATTATTATTATTGTGAAAAGAGAAAATATCTCTGCGCGTTTTGAGTCTTTTACCTTTCAGATCATTTTCAAAGATTCTGTTTTTTTTCTCTCAATTTCATACATTTCCAAATTTATGCATCTTCTAAAAGTAAATTAAATAAATTTAAATTAGATTGAAATTAAATTCAAAATCCTATTTAATGTCCAACGATCAAATTAATGTGCAGAATTCTTGAAGATAAAACCAAGAATCCAACGACCAAATTTGGACAACACCATAAAATGTTCCTGTTGAAATTAAAAAAAAAAAACAATAAATAAAAAAAACACTTTTTTACAAAAAAAAGAAAAAAGTTATACAAAAATAAAAAAGTGGAAAGAAAAATGAGAAGGCAATCAACTGAACCCCCTTCCCTTTCCTTTTTGTTTCTTTCGTCTGTTTTATTTTGATTATTGTCAAATCACAAGAAAAGAAAAAATCTGTAGAAAATAAACACCAACGTTTCGGCACTCATTCAGCACCCTTATCAAGGCCAGCAAAAACAAAAATAAAGAAATTAAAAAAATAAGACGAAAACTTTCAATAAATTTTAATAAAAGACAGTTAAGAGTTAAAATTTTAAGTTTTGTAATCGAATTTTTATATGAATGTTGACCTTTCAACACGGAAAGTTGAATTTTATACCATAAGAGATAATTTTTCAACCTAACTGTCGAATTTGAAAAGAAATTAATTTTATAGAAAACAGTTGTATGCAAATCCAAATACAGACAAACCTGGATTTAGTGTTCCTCCATTTAATGTTTCCGAGAATTGACGTCACACGGTGGGAATATGTGAGAGGAGCTTGCCTGTAGTTGAATTTGAAGCAAGTGTAAAGAAGTTGTACCACATTACCTGAACTTATAAACAAATAGTTGAATTTTTAATTTGAAGAAAGTATTATTCACAAAAAAAATGAACTTTAAATTAAGAAAGATAAATGTAAAAAAAAAATAAACAAAAATAATTAAATTTTGCGCTAAGTAATAGAATATCTAACCAAAAGCATAACCTTTTAACCAAAACAGATGCATTTTGTAACTAAAAGAAGATTCTTCAATAAAATAGTCAACTTCCCAGTGGGTACAAAATTTGGCGACGTCTTTACGATATCGTAAATAAGTCGTATGCTCTGACGATGTATTCACGATGTCGGAAAAACACCGAAACGACATAGACACAGGATGTCGTAAAGATGTCGTGAAGATGTCGTAAAGATGTCGTAACGATGCCGTAAAGACGTCGGCAAATTTTTTGCCCACTGGGTTTCTACGAATAAAGATTCTTCAGTCAAGGACGATGAACTCTAGGATTTTTCTGGTTGAAACTATTCTGGTTAATATTTCTGGTAACAGAAGTGTCGCGATCTTGCTTTGATTTCCAGAAATCTCTCTTTTGTCTCATGTAATTTTGCTAAATGTGTCAATTGCCGTTTTGGCATAAATGTACAATTTTTTAAATGATCGCGATTTTTCAATTGTATTTTCCGTTATATAAGTAGACATAATTAAGTGAATTTTTATTATCCACATCTGACGTAACTTTTGCCTCCCTAGGGAGTAGAAAATACTCTATACTCCCTAGGGATTTAAAAGTAAAGACTTAGTCGGGCTTCATATGCGTTGAAAAGGGCTGATACCATGCATGTGTCATAAAAAAGGATGCAATTTAAAATAAAAATCGTCGAATTTTATTTTTAAGATAAATTCTCATCCGAAAGACGACTTTTCAACA
>NC_046657.1:75741546-75773084 GCF_010883055.1 Belonocnema kinseyi | reverse complement strand
GTATTTTAAATAGAATAGATGAATTTTTAACCCAAAAAGACGAATTTTCGATAACAAGCAAGTAATTTTTAACAAAGCAGATGAATTTTGGGACAAAAAAAGTTCCCTGCCAGTTGAACTAAACATAAAAAAAGTATTTTTATCAAAATAGTTCAATTATCAAATGAAATCGTCAAATTCTTAGTTTAAGAAAATTGTTCTTACTTGACAAAACGTATTTTCAACTAACTGAGCTTAACAAAAAAATATAATTTTTGAACGAAATAAATGAATTCTGAACCAAAATGATAAATTTTCAACAAAATACATCAATTTTCAAAATCTCTACGAAAAAGTTGAATTTTGAAACTGAAAATATAATTTTTCAACAAGAAGGTTAATTTAAAAATTATTTTTTTCAACTGATATGTAAAATTTTTGTAACAAAATATAAAATTGATTACACAAATGTTCAATTCTCAACTTGAGAACATGAATTCCCAACTTAAATTATGCCTATATTCGGTGTTCCAAAATTTTCTGCTATAATGGTATAATAAAAATCATTAGGCTTCCATTCCGTATCAATATCCTTTTTCCTAGACAAACTATCTGCTATCTCATTATTTTTCGAAGGAATAAATGGAGCTATCAAAATGATGTTTCTCAATTCTGCCCATTGCCAAATTTGTCTAGATAATGTACTAAATTTTTCAACTCGTATTCCAACTATTTTGTTCACGTAAGACAATGTTATTAATATCTGTACATTTCACAAATCCGACGCAAGTTCTTCTAAGGCTATCTTTAAAGTAAGTAATTCTAAATAATTGATATGAAATCTGGCTTCAAACTCTGACCAAAATCCCTAAATTTCTCTAGAACCATTAGAATCCCCCCAACTAGTAGTTGATGCATTTTTGTAGATAGTCATTGCAAAATTACCTAATTTAATGTAGTGATTTTTTTTCTTTTATATTGCTTTTCCACCAGAAAAGGTCTTCTTTTATTTTGCTAGGTATCTACATGACCTTATTGTAATTATAATCATTAAACACCAGCCATACTTAACCGCTGTTCAGCAAGAGACGAGCTTGCCAATTAATTGAGCAAATTGCTTGATAGTACTGTCACGGCCTGTGACCGTTATACTTATATACACAATATCTACTTATTTATAATTATAATCAATTGTCAATATCAATTACATAAAATACTCAGTACCTATAAATGATCTTGACCATAAAAGTAATCTTCGAGTATATTCTCGGAGGAACACTTATCGATTAGTAAAGGGTTATCCGAAACACCCTACCATACCGACCATAGATAACTAAATCCACTTTAATTATATATCCGAAGACTGAGTTATTTATAAATTAATCTTTTATTATCTTTTATTATTAATCACCATGATCAATTATTATTAATTATGGTCGTAAACATTTAATATTTATATTCTGAATCATATTATACATTTCATGTCAAATTCTAAGAAATATCAAGTAATACCAAAGAGAATCATGTGAATGCGCGGTCATTGACGTCCCAACCAATCAAAAGGAAGCAAGCCTCACGAAGGAACACGCGAGGCCCATCTACTATGGCCCAATTGGTGAAAAGGCGATAAACGTCATAATGATATGTGGTCTTCGACTACCCCTCAATAGAATGCATTGCAAGGACCAGCGCGTGGCCTCCCACCTACGCAATATTCCAAGATCATCATGCCATAAATTAATGTTAGAAAATGGTCCACCAAGGGACTATTTTTCCTCCTCTGATCAGATTTCTGCCTATATATACCCACTTCTTGAAGGGTTAAGACAAGTATATTTCTACCATCGTACAGTAGTTGAATCTCTGTAGCAGAACTGTTCGGGATTTTTAAAAAACAAAGTTTAGATTCAGTGAAACCAGTGAACTGAGTAAAATATCATTTACCTCAAAATAAATAACTTTAACATCAGTTGGACTTAAACTCTGTGAGCC
This sequence comes from Belonocnema kinseyi, assembly GCF_010883055.1. Lineage (NCBI taxonomy): Eukaryota > Metazoa > Arthropoda > Insecta > Hymenoptera > Cynipidae > Belonocnema > Belonocnema kinseyi. Next base: position 75,771,113 of record NC_046657.1, on the reverse strand, counting down.
CCTTTAACGAGCAAGAAAGCTCTCCTCAAAAAACACACCATCAACCTATTGTACACTTATGCAATAGGAAAGGAAGGGATATCGACCAAGTTTACGAACCGAGTCCCTGACGAGGATTCTTCAGTTTCAACAAAGGGCCTTATTCCAAAGTGGGAATAAAATCAAAATCTTTGGTAAGTTTAGGAAAATATTATTACTATCCTTCATTTCTTTTTTCAATATTATCTAAAAACTCGTTACTAAAGTCTTTTCCTTTTTTTTAAAGGGTGGACAATAAAACGAAGTTTCTCAAAATATTCTGGCAGTTCCATGCTGCATATGTCGAATCAAATAAACAGTCACAAATATCACACATGTAACTTGATTTCAAAAAATTATAATTGTATATCTTAACCCGTTCTAAATCAATGATTCAATTATCTCAACCTTTCGCTTTGTTTGTTCCTCAATCCATGCCTTCTAATTTTAAACAAAATTAGAATTAAGAAAAGAGAAAGTAGCGTAAGTTGAGCTATAATTATTTTATAACAAGGTAAGTGCATCTCATCTCCGACGTAACAGTAAAACTATTAATTTACATGAGTTTTTCTATCAATTGCATAACTTTTTCGGTTTTATTTTCTGGCAATTTTATTGTGTACTCTTCCGTATTATTTAAGACACCTAAAAATTTGCATATTTTTTTTTGTGTTGATGCTGATTTTTATCATTCACTCTAAAACCCAAGGCTTCCAAAAGTTTGACCGTTTGATTGACATTTATTTCGCAATTTTTAAATAAACTTTCTATAAATAAAATAACATGTAAGTACCCTCCATTAAATTTCTCATAAAACCATATAGACTTTCTATAAGTATCTAATTGTTCCTAATGGTTTCTGTTGGTAGTGCCACTTAGAGAAAATTTGCCACATAGAAAATCTACAAATAACTGTATGAATTTTCTATTAGAATTTGAAGTGGTTTCTGAATGGCATTCCAAGAGCGTCCCTTTTTGTTATAATTATTTATGTGGATATCTATACAGAATTTTCCAACCGACAGAATAAGTCCCCAAGCATCTACATGGATTTATATGTATGCTCCTGACATGTAATCTATATAAATATACAAATAAAATTTTTTTAACATTGTGCAAATTCCCTACTTCTATATGGATGTATATGTATTTTCCTTACATGTAAGCTAAATGGAATTGCAAAGATGATTTGAAGCAGTATTTATGTGGATTTACAAATAAGATTTTTTTAACATGGTGCTAATTCCCTACTTCTATATGGTTTTATATCTGTTCTCCTGATATGTAATCTATATAAAATTGCAAATAGGATTTGAAGTTTTTTCTATATAAATTTTATAAGTGGGGCTATTCTGATGACGCGCTAATTACCTACTTCTATATTGATCTATATGGGTGAAAAGGGAAAGAAAAAGAGGGAAAGGGAAAAATAAAAGGGAAAAGAGAAGAATAGAAAAAAGAACAAGGGTAAATGGAACCATTTCCCTTCCCCTTTTCCCTTTCCCAATCACCTTCACGGTGATCATTTTCCGTTTCCATTTTTCTTTTTCTCCCTTTAACCCCTCCCCTTTTACTGTTTCTCTTTCCCGCTTAACCTTAAACTTTTAAGCTTACCGTTTTCATCATTTCCCCCTTCCTTTCAACCTTTTTTCTCTTTTCCCTTTTTCTTTTCCTCTTTAAATTTTCACCCTTTTCTCTTTCTCATTTTCCATTTTGGAAAAAAGGAAAGAAGGAAATGGAAAAATGAGAAAATAGGTGAAGGGAACGAGGAAAGGGAACCAGAAAAAGGGAATAAGGAAAAGGACAAAGGAAGGAGAAAATGAGACACGGAAAGGGTAAAAAGGGAAAGAGAGAAAAAGAAAATTAAAAGGAAAAAGATAATAGGAAAAAGAACGATCGTAAAGAAAAGCGGGACATAGAGGAAGGAGAATGGCGAACGAGTGAAAAAGGAAAGGGTAAGCGGTTCCGGAGAATAAAGAAATGGAAAAATAAGAAAGGGGAAAAGGAAAAGGTAAAATGAGAAAAGAGAGAAAGGTTGAAGGGAACGGGGGAAGGTTTAAAGGGAATGGGAGAAAGGTAAGGCGAGGAAAAATGAGAAACAGGAAAGGGTGAAAAGGGAGCAAGAAAGAAGGAAATAGGAAAAGGGAAAAATAAAAGGGGGGCGGAAAGAACATCAAAAAAGGGTGTAGAGTACGGAGAAATGATGAAATGGGAAATGGTGGAAAGGGAAAAGGGAAATAGTAAGGGGATGGATTGAGGATTAGGAAAGGAAAAAGGAAAATGCAAGGGGGATGAGAAAGGGGTAAGGGGAAGGAGAATGATAAAGTGTGATAACAGAAAGGGTAATGGGAAAACAACAAAGGTGACTGGCTGAAAAGGGAACAGTGAAAAGGTAAATAGGAAAGGGGAAAGGAAAATGGTGAAAGAGAGAACTAAGAGAGATACAGAGAGACTGCACGATCCAGCGCCTGTCTGGTCGTTCTCACCATACATTATTTCTCTGCTTCACATGCTTGTTTTTATTTATTAAAAATAAAGTTCCGTTACATGCATTTAGTATTATTATTTGGACTCAGACGTAGATATCTTGTATATCCGCCACCTAAACAGAAATACCTAGTCGACGCGTCCTGCCGCAGGGGCCATTTTGTTTCTAGCGTTCATTTGCCCTCACCTTCCGTGCGGTAAATTGGCAGTAAATGGACGCTTTTGGACGGAAGTTTTGCGACGCGAACGGGAGAAGGACAGAATATTTCGAAGCCGTTAAAAAAAACATATAACGATATTTTAATTATGGTATTCAGATACGCGCAGATACGCGGAACAAAAGACAAAGTGTTTGTGGCTGATATAGCAGATTTCGACCCAAATAAGAAATCAAAATATTTAAATGTTAAGTGTATCCATATATGTATTTTAATGGCAACACGTGAAAATTTTAGAAAAATATTGTTTTCGTATCAGTCAGCAGCTTTTTTAGTTAAAAATAAGGCCTCTTTTTCTCTCCCCTCTTTTTCTCGTTCTTTCACAATTACGAACTGAATTAATAGAATCCAATAAAAAAATTCAACTTTTAATGGTTCGATTATAATTATCTTTTGTTACTAAGTCTATATACTCTTATAGTTTGTAACTAGAATTAATTTTTTCAATGAAAATTTAACAGTTTTGTGCATAATTTATCTTTTTGTGTTAAAAGTTCAACTATCCTGGTTAAACATTAAAGTTTTGTAGAAAATTCATTTCTATATTTGAAAATGTAAACTCTCTTGTTGAGTATTCCTATTTTTGGTTTGAAAATTGATTTCTTTGGTAGAAATATAATCTTTTTTGGTTGGAACTTAAACTGCTTTGTCAACAAATCATTTTTTTATTAAAAATCCTCAATTTCTTTCAAAATAATCTCTGCCTCAAAATGTATACATTTTTTTAAAATATCTTTTTTTTTTAAATAAATGTTTGTAACAGAAAATTCAAGTATTTGTTTAAACATTGGTCTATTCCGTTAAAAAGAAATATTTTTATATTAAATTATTTGGTCTTCTTAGAGCTGAGAAAGTCAAGAATTTGTTTCACAATTTTCCCCCCGCAGAGTTGAGAATTCACCTTTTTTGTAAAAGAATATTATTATTTTGTGAACGTTTTAACAATATTAATTTAAATTTTAAATATTTGGGCATTCACCTAAACGAAATAAGGATATTAACAGAGGCATATAGAAACCATCTCAGGCGCTATTGTTAATTCCGTATAGAGCCACATAGACCCAGTAGTCTATCAGAATTAATGAGTCATCTTCCAAGAAAAAATAAAGTTACCAACAGGATCAATGGGGCATTTACATTAACGAAATTTAATTCCAACAGAAGTGTATAGAAACCAGCCCAGTAGCTATTAGTAATTCAGTATAGAGCCACATAGACCCAGAAGTTTATCAGAATTAATGAGGCATTTCCAAAGAAGGAATAAAGATACCAACAGAAGCATATAGAAAACACATCATTGGCTGTTCGTAATTCCACATAGGGCCGTAAAGAACCAGAAGTCTATGAGAATTAATGTGACATTCATCGAAACCGGGTAAAGATACAAACAGAAGCATACAGAAACCACCTCAGTGTATGAGAATCATTGTGGCATTCACCAAGACGAAGTAAAGATACAAACATAAGCGTATAGAAACCACCCTAATGAGTTTTGGTAATTCCATATAGGACCACATAGACTATGATGGTGTATGATAGTCATAGAGTTTAAGAATCAATAGGACATTCACCGATAGAAAATGTAGATACTAACAGAATCATATAGAAACCACTTCAGTAGCTGTTGGTAATTCCATATAAAGCCATATAGACGCGGAACTCTGTGAGGATTAACGATGAATTTCCAAAAATAGAATATTTAAAAATTTATTTAAAAGATAGAATATTGCATTTTATTATTCGAAAACTTTATTGTGTTACTTCATATAGAGATGAATTTAAATGCAGAACATAGTTTACTTCCATGAAATCGTTTCTGATACACTTCAAGTATATATTTTCTTAATCTAAAAATATGCAGTATCAGAGCAATAAACTATTGCCTCAACTAAACACTATTTCTCAACGAAAAAAAAAATTGTTTTCGAAGTTATTGTTATATAATCTTAATTTTTTAAATTATTATAATACGTAATTAGCGCAGACTGTTACTTACACATATAATCGTACGCCTAGACGCTTTGAAAAATCGCACTTGCCGAGGATTGTACCCTACCTAAACTACACAAACTAGCGTGTCATAACCGCGCGCTCTACCGACTTCACTGTCGAAGCAATTGGATCTTATTGACAAAATCTCGGGTAAGCATTCAAGGCAGGGTCGTACCAAGTCGTATAGTGAGCCTCAACCAACTTCAAACTAAAAGTTGTTGAACTGAACTTTAATATACCATTTTTTACTTAGAAAAATTTTAGAATTGAATTTTACTTATTTCAATAGAGGCTCGATACTTTTTTTCTTAATATATTTAAAAATGTTTTAAAATATCTAAAAGTAATGAACAATAAACAAAAATTCTCCATGAAATGCGCAGTTTTCAATTTATCCAACTCGTTTATTGTATATAATACTCTTTTACTCAATTTTTATTGCAAAATAACATGTCTTAAACAGTAATTTAAAATATGTGAAAAAGCGAAGCAAGTTTCACTTATTTAACAAGGCATCTGATACTTGTTGTTTTCAAATATTTGATACGCTTAAAAATGACCCAAAGGGGATAAATGATAAAGAAAAGTTGCAAGTACAAAAATGCTTCAATAACATCAATGGGAAAAAGTAATGTTCTGCTATACGAAAATTTTCATAAACCGCACATTTTTCAATTTAACGAATTCCTTTCTCATACGTTTTTTACAAAGATTTGAATATGGAATTGCTTTCCTAGAACAACAATTAAAAATATGCAAAAAATAATTTAACTTCACCTATTTTACAAAAAGGGTCAATACTTTTTTCTTTAAAAATATAATCCGCTTAAAAACTATCTAAAGCATATAAAAATAAAGAACTTTTGATTGATTTCAAATATAAAATACTTCGAAATCAGAAGAAACAAGAATACTGTAATCGGATCAAAAATATTTGTTTGCTTCCTCCTTGCACTCTCAATTATTTTATTTAGAAAATTTGTAATTGTCAATTTTTTAATTGTTCTTTTATAAAATTCAATACATTCTTAATAAACGTTTTAAAAATGTTATTGAATTCTTTTTTCTTGAATATTATGCTTTGAAAACGCATAAATTTTTTTTAATTATTAAGAAAATATAATAACTGTATTTTTAAGAATTTTTTAAAGCTTATAACTTTCTTTTATGCTGTCACATATTTCTTTTTTATTATTTACATCATACAAAAGAATTATTAACATAAAAGTATAAATAAGATATTAACTATTTCAAATAGCAAGTAGGAATATAATATTGAAAAATATTTAAAAAATTCCTTCTTAATAACGGAATTTGTTTTTCATGAAGGAAAAATTAATTTAACGTTAAAAATACTGTTGCCTAAAACTTATTGAGTTTAAATTAAAATAACAAATGGTCATTTTAAATTTTCAAAACAATTCTTTTTACTTATAACTTTTATGAATTTTTCCATTTTTTTATTTTCAAACTGCTATTATCGAACAGGAAATATGTGTGTAAACAAAATACAACTATGTCTTCCAACTCTAATTTAAATTAAATAAGGTTTACATCACAAAACTTTTAACTTTTTAAAAATCAATTTTAATCTAGCCGACTCAAAAAACAAATATATATTTTTTTATTGAATGAAGAATTCCTGTATTAAGCAGGAATATTTATTGTTATTGTCAAGTTTAGATTATTTTTTGTTACCTTGAACACTACACAAAAATAATTTCAGGGTGGCAAATTTAATCGAGGAAAAAAATTCCCAGTCATTTTCTGATTCACAAAAATGTTTCACGGTTAAAAAAATTCGAAATGGGTTAATTTTAAGTAGATTAATACATACAAATAATCAGCGAAAAAATTTATAGATGCAGTACATTCACAACCTTTATTTATTTTCGGAATGAAATGACTTTTGAGTCTTGCATAATTATTTCAAAATTCATAACCATTTTTTCAAACTTATACTTTTGTTTATAGTTTTATGAGTGATTTGATTTGTGTGTCAGCCTAAAGTTAGTAGTTTATCGAAGTTGCAAATTCCTATCTACATTTGCATACATAAAATCTATTATGTGCACCATTGTTTTGAATTTTATAAATATTATTGAATTTAAAAATAATTGTTAGCGGCGAAGAGAAACAACTTCATACTTTTCTCTAATAAAATAAATTATCAGATTTTGTGGCATTTTCCCGCTCACAGGCTTTTTTCTCGCATCCAATTTGATTATGGAACATTGAAATGCCAACGACATAACTAATATGAGGTGTGTTCAAAATGTAAGGTGACTTTTCAATTTTCGCGGGCTACGTAATTCAAGTTTAAAATTTTTTGTTTTGTTGTGTTGGTACACTCGTCACGATCATATGTTCACAGTTTTGACTATATAGCTCGTGTTGTTTTTCTGGCAGAGGCGTAAAAGTTAGAAGGGTTTGGTGTGCTCAGAGATGTTCTTCTTTCGAAAAAAATGGAGCAAAGAGTTTGCATTAAATTTTGTGTGCACGATAATGCACCTGATCATTCATCGTTGCTTGCGAAAGATTTTCTGACCAAAAACAGCACCACAGTCATGCCTCAGCCTCGATTTTCACCGGATTTGGCCCCCAGTGACTTTTCCTTTTCCCAAAACTGAAGAGAACCATGAAAGGACATCGATTTTCAACGATTGAGGAGATAAAAACTGCATCGCTGAAAGAACTCAAGGCTATACCACAAAATGATTATCAGAAGTGCTTCGATGATTGGAAAAAGCGTTGGCACAAGTGTATTATATGTAAGGGGGATTACTTTGAAGGGGACAACATAAATATTGAGGAATAAATGAATATTTTTTGAGAAAACCATAAAGTCACCTTATTTTTTGAACACACCTCGTATACCTTGACAAAAAGCAATAGTTTGCGTATTGAGCTTTCTTCTATATAGTTTTATAAGTTCTTTTATGGACGGTAGATTACTGGTGAAAACCCTAGAGATCTTAAGTATTTAACAACAAGTTTCATTCCTTTTGTAAAAATATATGGTGCTGTGCATAAAACAAAGGGTAAGCAAACAAATTCATACGAAATGCCATTCAAAATAAATCTCAAATATTTCCTACTGTCAAAATGAATCGGTATTGAGAAATAAGCATCTTCTAAGTCAACTGACGCTAAATAATAATCAGGAAAAATTAGCTCTACTGCTGCACCTAAATTTTCGATTTTGAAATACTGTTTGTACACAAACTTGTTAAACTGTTTTAAATTTAAAATAAATCTGTTATATTTACCTATTTGTTTCGTAACTGGAATTGTATATCCTTTAAACAATTTATCACAAAGTTTTCTTCCGTAATTGTCTCCCATATATTTATAAAGTATTTTAATCTACCAAAAAATGAGCCTACATTATTTAGTTGACCTTCTCCTGTTTCTGTTGCGTTGGTGTTTGTTGGTTCGATGCTTGATCATTGTGGTTCATGAACTGCTGCGTGTTTCTGAAAATTAGTTTTTGTTTCTGTCGTCCTCCTGTAGGTGTAAATCCTGTTTGGCTTGGACGACGTGAGAAGGAGAAACTTTGTGTTAAAAGTTTGCTTTCCTTGTTTCTGATTATTTATACCTGCTCAATTAGGAGTATGTACCTTCATGGATTATGCTAATTTATTAATAGCGTTTGCTTGTTTCGATTTTTCTTGTAAATTTTCACAATATAAAAATTCATCGATTTATGTATCCTTCAAGATTGTTACAGTTTCTTTTGTTACACTCGGTTCAATAAACGCTTTCCTTGATTTTGATTTTTTGAAAATCATGCATGCTAGTAATCTTGCTGTATCGCTTAAGCACTCCAGTAAGGTTTTATGTTCCACTTCCTCTGCAACTTCATAGAGTGATGTCATCAAAGAACCGATAATAAATATAGCCTTACCATCAATGCTTTGCACTTCCACCATATATTTATTTTTCGTCACAGCAGGCTATTTTATTGCGTCAATAATTTGTTGATTTAATTTAGGTGCCTTAAGTTCTTTTAAGCATTCATGCTTCTTGTTAAGTTGTTCAAATACCTCCTTCACATCTTTGTTGTTTCCCTTTCTACAAACAAATCCCCAACGATTCAATAAATTTTCGCTAACATTTATTTTTAGTGCTCTGCTTTGCTTGGGATCATCTTCAATCTGATAAGAATTATAAAATAATTATTGACCCATGTTATAAACATATAATGAGTCACATACATACAAAATTTTCGTCTTGTCTAGTCATGCAGCTAGAACAGACAATATACATTTATAGCAAAACTCGCACCTTTTTGTTTTTATCCGTAACATTTCTATCTTTTTTGAATCTTTTTAATTTGTTTAAAATATTTTTCTAACTTTTCGCCATCAGACTTATTCTTTCTTTTGGGCATTTCAATGAATTTCGACTTAAGGGGGTCTTCTAGTGTGACGGCCGTTGTCTAATGGTATTTTGGGAAATTTTTCGTTGAAAAATCGTTGAAACAAAATAAATATTATATTTCATATCTTTTTTGAATGCATTGAAACAAACTTTCGACATTTTTTAAGTCATTACACAGAAAATTTTTGGAGGTACACTGATCAACAGGAACAGATATAAAAGAAGAGGTGCTCCACTGCTGCCACGATTCTGGCCATTCTAGTTATCTTAAATCAAAAAACTATACGCCATTTTATTCACGAGACTTCAAACTCTGCACAGAACTTAAATAAAGAAATAATTTAAAAAAATATTTTTTTTTGTAATCTTCATAAAAAAAATTCAATTTCACTCCTTTTTTGGGGTCTATATAAGTGCTAAAAAAACTAACGAAACAATCTAATTTCTTTTAGTTCAAGTGGAAGTTGTAAATGCGCCAAAGATTCTGTCTAAATTTGAGCAGAAACAATCAACTAGTTTTCGAGATATCATGGCAGCAGTTTAAAAAAATCGTGTTTTAAAAAAAATACGTTTAATGTTGTATATAATTAATAATCAAAATTTCCTCACCATCAATCCGCTATGTCTGGACCATAGAGTACATATATTACATATATTGATAAGGCATAAACTCTTCTATCGAAAAATTGCTCTTTTGATTGAAAATTTATCTATATAATAAATTTTTAATGATTTTAAATTAACCTATTTTTTTGTTGGAAATATCAACTATAATATTATTTTATGTTACTAATATTTCTCGAGTGTATACGTATAGCTCAAAATTAAATTTTTTGTTGATTATTCATTATTTTAGTTAAAAATTTAACAATTTCGTTTAAATTTTATTTCGTCCTTGAAAGACGAATCTTTATTCGTTAAAAGTTGTTTTATTGAAGAATCTTTCTTTAGTTCAAAAATGTGTCTACTTGGGTAGAAATATTATTATTTTTTGTTTAAAATTGTATTACAGAGTTGAAAATTCATTAATATTATTAAAAATTTAACATTTTCAAAAACATTTGTCTTTCTTGACATAAACTTCGTTCTTTTGGTTGATAATAATTTGTTTTTCATGCAAATTCAACTATTTGGTTAGAAGTTCAGGTATTGTGTTACAATTTCTTCACTTTTACTAAAAATTAAACGATTTAGCTTTAAATATCTTTTTAAAGGTTCCTTTATTTTGTCAATCTGAAATATTTTTAAATTCAGATGTTTGTTAGAATTTTCAGGCGAACATTGATTGACATTTTTTTCCGGGTGTTATTAGAAGGAGAGAGACCAAAGTCTACTAAGCGTATTTTTTAATGTAGATCGTTTATGCTGAATGATAAGATCGTTTAGTGCCTTCGCAACATAGGCTTCCCCTGTTGGAGTATTTCCTCATACTGAATGAACGTGAAAACCATTTTAAAGAAAAATAAATATTAAAAAACTTTTTAAATTTAAAATTCCAAAAGACAGTTAAATGGTACATTTTTTAAATAAAAAATCTACTATTAAACCGTCTTTTGCAATTTTCTTTTGTAGATAATAAGTGAACTGTATACAAAACAATTGTTAATAATAATTTTTATCCAATTTTTGTTATATAAAAAAGGTCCTAAGATCCTAAAAATTGAAACATAATTATAATTATAATTATTGAAAACAAGCTATCTTACAAATATCTGTTTCAAAGATTTTTTCAATATTATTGTTTTATTTCCACGGCACTATTTGCGAGCTGAACAATTATAAATATCGCTGGATCACTTCTTGTCTTTCTAATCTGTGGTGCTATTTGAGAAAAAATGTAAGCTCTTTGTTTAATCTAGACTAATGTACAAGTATTAGATATGACAATTAGAAAACTTTTAGTACTAAAGAATTTTCTTTATCAATTTAGAATGTTATTTTTTCAGAACAAATATAAATTAAATTCCATCGTTTTATTTATAGTCAATCACAACATGTAGAAAATACATATTAAATATTTTCTAGATCTTTTTATTACCATTATAGATGTAATATTTACTCTCGCTGATAGTGCTAAAATTCTGAAAAAGTTACGAAATAAAAATTATGAAAATAAGAAAAAATATCGATAGAAAAAATTGTATTTGCATTATTTAGTTTTTTTTAATCCATGCATAACCACAAAAGATTTTCTACATAAAAAGGAAAAGTTTCTAGTCAAAAAACCGATATTTTACGAAGACGAATCATTTTTCATAAGAAAGTTAATAGTAAACTAAGAAAGATGAGTTTCAAACTAAACAAAATAATTTTCGATTGGAAATTCAGTTGAAGTGTCCTTTAAGTATTAAAATATTTTTAAAATATAGTGGATCTATATAATTTATTTGCCAAGCCAACCAATATGTTTATAGAAGGTAGTTTAATTTTCAACTAGAAAAGTTAAATAATTGACCCGAAATATCTTAATTCTTAATTTGAAAAAAATTGAATCTCAACTAAATAGTTGATATGTTGATAATGTAATAGTCGATATGTTAACCAAAAAGATATTTTCATTCAAATTAAAAAACAGTAAAATTCAATAAAAAAAAAGATATATTATGAACATAATGGTTGAATCTTCACCCAAGCGAGACATGAGAGCAAGCACTTACACTTCAACGACGGATGCTGAAATGGTAGGCACACGCCGTTGAAATTAGTTACTTGCTGACCTCGAACAAGGTCATGACCTATTTCTTTTTCAATTAAATTCAGTTCTCTTTGTCGGTAGTTAATTGCAATTTATAGTTCCAATAAAACTCATGGGGTCTTCCACCTATTTAATTGTTTAAATCACTATCAGTCATTCATGCTAAAATATGTTATTTCAGTAAAATAATTGTGTTCTCCAAACCATTCTTTCGTGTGTCACGCCTTACTTACACGACTCTATCGGAACGGTCGGAGCAGTGAAATAATGTGTCACTTTCGTTGTAAATTTTGGTAGTTTTGGTAAAAGCTCCCTAGCGCCCTTCTCGCAAGTCGTTGGACCTAATTACGAGTCCAAATCATCAGCAAAATCATATAAATCGAGAAAAATGAACAATTGGGTAAAAATATAGTTATAGTACACATTTATTTTGTGATTATGTTATCCACAAAATACACACAAATAACTACGAAGCTTGTCAAAGATATTCAAAATATTCAGAAAATATTAATACACTCTCTCCGTAAACACACCAATATTGGCAAAGTCGCAAAGTTCTGCTTCTCGCGTGGCGATCTGATAGGTGAACGGTGCGTAGCCAGCTTGCACCGCAGCAGCACGGCAGATCGGAAGCGACTGGTTGGCGTCCTGTGTGTGGCTTTGTGCACGGACGGTTCGTGCGTAACCCGTTTACAGCACAGTGCACATGGATTTTCTTGTGCGAACACCATAAAGGTGTTCGAAAAATAAAATACGTTGCAGTTTAGCTATGGAAGGCTCACCGACAAGCCGTCCTCATACAAACCTATATCGTCCACTAATGGCGTGCAATCTGCCGTGCTGTTGCGGTCCATGACGGTACTTGCTTAATTTTGTTGCGAACTGATGTAGACAGTGACGAACTTGTGCGTGCGGAACCGTTTAGCCCGAAGCTGCGCCATAGGTTGCCTGTGATTTCTTAGCTTCATATGTTCTTGCACGGACGGCTCGTTCATGAAACGTCTCCAGCCCGCTGCAACGGATTCTCTTGTACGAACACCTTCAGCATGGGCAAGCGGTAAATGTAGTCCCCTTGCAGGAATACGTTAAGGAAAAGAAAGCAACGGTGTATGTTTTCCCATGAGCCTCAGGCCCTGGTCTTTCAAATCGATCTTTGTCCGTGGCCACATCTATTTTTGTCTTTGTGTTCACGTAATTAAAAAGTTTGACTTAAGTTATTATTGCCTTCACCGCAACGGCCTTACCTATTTTTGGAGGTAATCGGAGGCCAATTAAATTTTAGAGCAGCACGGAGTGAGCGTTAAGCGCATTTCATGCTTAAGGTAAATAGTGTAATAAAGTACTCGATGATTCCCTTTTCCTGTGGTCTAATTAGAACTTCGGTGGACGCCATTATCAGCTGAACAGACAAATCGTCTTTTTTCATTGTGCGTCCGTTAACTGATCGCAGTTGAAAAATGAAAACTTCTTATATTCTATTTGATTGTTTAAAATAATTTAAAAGTTAATTTGTGAACGTAATTGGTTTGTCCCAGGTTTGTGTTGCTACCGCCACAGCGACATTTTCTCTTATTCCTCTTTTGTTTTCAAAACAGCGGTTATGAGATCTGTATATTTTCTTTAAAAATGAAGCTTAATGGATTAGGAACTACCATAGAAGATTTGATAGATTTCACAGAGATACGTACTTGTGGTAAAATCGAAACAGCCGATAAATCAGTAAGGCTTTTCGCGAAAGGAAAACTCGGCAGCAAGATCGTCAACGCATTAGTTGATGGCGGATCAACGCATTCCTTTATCAGAGTTACTTGACAGACGATTTGTAACTGATAAGAATCATAAAATGATCGAACGAAAGGCAGAAACTATTTGCGTAGCTAATGTAACTGCTTCGTCGATCTTGGCTCGTATATATTTGCCAGTAGAGTTAGACGGTATAACGAGGTCATAAGCTCCTCGCTTGTATAAAATCCTGTAGACCGGGATGGGGAGTAAAGAGAGGAACTATGACACGGTCTTGTCTCTAAATCTTATCTACTGCCTAATTAGTCTTGTGCTCACTAGAGATTTCCGTAGTCGGGATCCGTTGCGCTCGCAACCCCTTTGGAAACTACAACGACGCCCAATCGCCTCATGAGAATATCCTCCTTGACGATTCACCATGAGCTACTTCAGGTACCTTGGCTTCATCAAATGGGTGCCATCCAACATCGGTTGCGCGCTCTCGGCTTCGCTGCTCGGTTCGGACTTTCCAGACAGTTACTAATATTTAAGTCAAACTATTTTTAGTTACATAATAAACCATTTTATATCTGAATAATTTGCCCACTATTGATTTAATTTGTTTCCTCGGCGGTCCAAATCCCTTACCTATCCCTCAGTTTGCGAGATCCCTCACAATCAATAAATTCGTATTTAGTATTGCGAGTGAACTGTCGCCTGAATGCATTCTGGAATTGGATTTTATGAGAAAATTGTGTATCATCTCAAACTTTTATCAGGAGTCCTGGTACTTAGAAAAGGGCCTGGGAGAAGCACGGTTGGTCCACGATTGTAGCAGTGATTTGTTCAGGGTTGCTACAGAAGAATTAATTAACCAATAGACGTGTTCTGTTAACACAGTACTATCCGAAGTCGAAAGCGAGTGGCTTAAATAATTGCAGGTAGACGTCAGCCACCCTGGCGCGTCGATTGTAGGCAGAACTTATCCTGTGGAGCACTGCATGGAGTTTCAAGGTCACAAACCCATCAAACAGCAACACTGCCGAGTGTCCCCAGTAGTTCTGCAGGCGATGCATGATCAGTTAGATAACTTAATGGCAGAAGGGGTTATCGATCCTTTGAATTCCAAATCGGCAAGTCCTCCCATTATGAAGAAGAAGCTTAGTGGGAAGTATAGGATCTGTATAAATTATAGAAAAATCAATAGTGTGTCAAAAAGTGGTGCTGACCCCATTCCCTGTCTGGAACACACCGTAGGTAAACTTCAATCAGCCCGTTACATATCCACAATGATCATAGTTTAGCCTACCATCAGGTCGCCCTGAAAGAAAGCAGTAAGCTAATTATTGAATTTCAGGTAATAGGTAGAGGTTTCAGTACAAGCGTGTGCCACTTGGTTCGTCAGGCTTTTGATTTTGTTATTGCTTTGTCCAGCTTCCTTTAAGAGACTAGTTGACAGTATTATTAGTCCCGATATTCGTCCCTATTTTTTCAGGTATTTGGACGATATTAGTTCCGTTTTCCAAACTGTTTAGGATCATCTGTTTTGCTCAAAGGGATTCTCAATATGTTATACGAGACCGAACTCAATATCAGTGCCGAGAAAAACGTCTTCTTACGTTCCGAGATCAGGTATCTGCGTCTTCGCATGAATAAAAGAGGCTTTCAACCTGACTCTAAGCGGAAAACCCTTGTCCTTGACTACCCAGGCTTAAAAAATGAAAGCAATGAAGACGGTTCCTCAGCTTAACGACTTGGTGTACCCGAGTTTTTCAAAACTTTGCGTCTATTAATGAACCCTTCAGTCACATGCTCCGCAAACATTGCCGATGGAAATGGAAGGACAAGAAAATAACTTCGTTGAAAATTCTTAAAAATACGTTGACCGTGGCCTTTATACTGGAATGTCCTGCTTTTTCGGTCCCCTTTGTGTTGCAGCCAGACGTCAGTAGCTCCGGTTTTGGAGCGGTTCTCACACTGAGTCAGAATGGCGAAGAAAGGGTTATAGCATATTCCAGTCGAACTTTTTGCTTAAGAAGCCCACTAATGTTTTATTTTTAGAGTTCATCTTCTTCGATCGAAGGTCCCGGTATTTTGTTGAAAATGTTTATTATTTTGTCTTTTTTAGCTTGCCTATTAAACTATTTTGTTGAAATTTAGTCTTTATTGTTGGTTAATTCTATTATTTGATTGAAGATTTATTTTGGTAGGTTAAAAATTTGTCTGCACATTTAATCGAAAAGACAACTTTCCTTTAAAAATTAATCTCTTTTTCTTTATGTTCAACAATTTTAGTTTTAATTAAAACTGCTTGGTTGAAGATTTTTTTTTATCAAATTGATTATTCTTTGTTGAAAATTAATGTCTTTGTTTACATTATTTCCGGCTTCTAGAAAATTAAACCTCTGGGTAGAAAATAGAATTATTAGGTTGGAAAGTCCACCAGAAATTAAAATATTTGTTTTACAATTTCTTTAACAATTTAAAAGTTGGTTGAAAAATGGTTTATTCTTAAAAAAAATTAATCTTTTTGATTGAAAACTAGTTTTTCTTTCAAGAATTTTGTTAACTAAACGTTCTTTTATTTTTTTTTATAAATATTTAACCGTTTTAGTTGTAAATTCTTTTTATTAATTTAACTTTTTCATAAAAAATTATGATTTTGTGTTAATAACTTGTTTTTCTGACTAAAAATACTCTATCCAATTTGTGTATGTAAATATATATTTTTTAGTTCACAATTTATTCATTTTATTGGAACTTTGTCTTTTTCTTGGTAGATGGTTGACCGTTTTGGTTTAAAATTTAATTATTAGGCTGAAAATGCCATTAAACATTAAAATAATTGGTAGAAAATAATTTAATTTATTAAAAATTATTCTTTTCTTTTATAAAATGAATCTCCCGTACTACATTTTATTTCTTTGGTTGGAGACTAGTTTAATTATTAAAACTTAATTTTTTTAATTTTAAATTTAATTATTCCATTTTATTTTGAAAATGTATCATTTTTGCTAGAAATTCAATTATCTTAATTGAAGATTCATAGATCTTTTTTTGGCAGAAAATTCATCTCCTTGCATGGAAATTTAACTATTTGTTTACAATTTTTTAATTAATGATTTATCGTTTCAGTAAAAAATTAATTTCTCAAGTAAAAAACTTACACAATTTCGTTTAAAATTAATCTTTTCGTTGCGAATGAATACTTTTTCTAAAACTGTTGCTATATCACTTTTGTTTGAAAATTAATCTTTTGTGAGTTTAAAATTCACTTTTTGCCAAAACTCGTATTTTTTTAAATCGAAAATTTAATTATTTGGTAGAAGATGGAAATTTTTTTTTTAATTTAACCATTTTTTAAACTGAAATATTTTTAATTGGTAATTTTTGTTGGGAATTCGTTTTTTTATCAGAGATTCATGAGTTTCGTTGAAAATTGACCTACATATTTTGTTAAAAACTTTTGAGATTTTCGTCACACACCAATTTTTTTGAAAAGTATTGATATATTTTACCTGCTGCCCGTGAGTTTCTATTAAAAATTGCCATTTTGAGAATCAAAATGCCACACTTTTAATTTGTTAACAAAAAGTATCCAGGTCAAACAAATTTCAGATGAAGTTCTCTTCCGGAAAAAAATACTTTGTTTTTGGGCACCTACTATTCGGAAAAAAATCGCCAGCTAAATCTTTGGCATGGTCAAGAAGAGACATTTTAAGTTTTAGTATGAAAGAAAATAAGTCCTAAAGATTAGTAGAAAATTACATATTCGATTTTTCAAAATACTTTCTAATTTAATATTAAAAGACTAATTGCTTCGTGAAAATAAAATGATTTAAAACTATGAATAATATTTTGAATAAGTGATAAACATGGAAACCATGAAAAATAGAAAAGTTAAATTAAACGCTGTGATGGTGTAACATTTTGATTTCTATTGAAACAATAAGAGGGTCATGTTATGAAATTTTGAACGTGGCCTAGACTGTCTTCAACTTCAAAACACTGCCTTCTCATTGATTAAACAAGCTTTGAAAAAAATAAGCGCTGTGGAATTTGTTGTACAATTTCATCATTGACCATAGAGATGCAATTGTTTAGCAACATTTTTGCTAATTATATACCTCCAATACGTCAGCTAAAATAAGAGTGAAATTAGGCCACCAAACAGTATTGGAAAATCACTAATTCCATTAGTTGAGATATTCTTTTTTGATTCTGTATCAAAAATCGACTAATTGCTTGATGCAAACAAATAAATTTATTTATCAATATATGTAATAATGACCGAAATTTCATAAAAATGGAAATCGTGAACAATAGAAATGTTTAATGACTTAAAGCAATCGTGGAGCTGTTGTAAGAATATGGTGATGTCATGAAATTTCAAACCTGATCTAGCCTGTCTGCAATTAGTACCAGAAAATAACACGAGCGTAAAAATTTTTATCCTCCATCATAGATTAATAAAAAATACCAAATAAAAATTCATTCAAACACAATATTTATTGCTATCAATTTATAAACATTTTGCGTAGAATAAATTCATTTTCAACTTAATTAATATCAAGTTGAAAATTTTAAATAATTAATAAAAAGCACTAAGAAAGGTGCGTGTGGTCCTAAATTTTAATAATTACGAAAAAAGAAAAAAAATATTTACAACAAAAAACTTTTTTCGTGATTATAAAAATTTAGGACCAGACCCAATTCAACTAAAAAACACTTTTTGTCCGTAAATTGTTCAAATTTAGTGCAAATGGAATACGTACCACCGCCAATCTCCATGAAACTATTTTAATTCACTTATTTGTTTATAACAAATTTAATCAATTTCTTTACATTTGCATTGCTATTGAACATCTTTTTTGGATAGTTGTTTTTTGTTTTTTAGAATATATTTTTGATTAAATCAAAGCATTTTTTAAAAACCTTTATACTTCAAAATTCCAAATTTTGTTGTTGCATTTTGCATATATAAATGAACAACATGCAATTTACAATATATACTTTGGGGGGTGAAAATTATTGAGAAATGCAATGGTGATAAAAATAGTTCAAATAAACAATTTTTCAATGTTAAAAAAAAAAAACAAATTACAAGAAATTTTTTATGATTATATATTATTTTTTAATTATAAGATAATAATACAGAGCTAAAAGTGAGTTATTCTACATCTTATTCCGCAAAAGTAGTGCATCTAACGCATACTGCATCACGATGCACTATAAGTTTCTTTTCAATAAATTGATCATCTGACCCCTGCTCAATATTCTCAATTTCAGAGACAATAAATTCGCCCTTATCTCCTTCCAAGTCGCAGCCATAATTTTCATCTGCAACAGAAAAAGCATTTAGCGTTTGCACACCCGCTCGGCTGTTGCGCAAATTATAAGCACAAGTTGGTGCGCCAGCCAGTTCGAAAGGAAGAAAAAAATGAAAAATAGTTTTTACTAGTTTTATGTAATAAGCACGTAAGTATGATTTTTGATAAATTTATATTAAAAATTACAAATACTATATAAAATTACTTACCTCTAGAAAAAAAGTAGTAAAAAAAACATTATGAGGCAAAATTCAATTTTTTCCGAAACACCCACTTTACAAACTAGGAAACCACACTTGTGCAAATTTGCACCAAGCCCAACTTTCGAAGTGAACCTCTATAACAGTAAGAAGTGAATGAAACTGGCCCTACGTGATATGACTCAGTAACTGATGGAAATATTTAACGTTGGTGGGAGAGACCCTTATACCTACTGAGTGACAAGAGACACTTATCTGAAAATTTTGCTGGTGCATATTTGCACAAGTGTGGTAGCCACGAGGTAAATACATATTTTATGATAATATATTTTGTTTCTAAACACGAAAAACTGTTACAGGCTCAGTAGGTTTAAATGTATATTTTCTGAACTATCTTAAAATTAAGAAAAATCTCAAATCTTTTCAAAAGTTTGGCTTTCTGAGTACTACAAATAGCTGTACATGAAATTTTCAAATCTAAAAAAAATGGTCTGAAAAATCTAAAAAATGCTCTTACTTTTTTAATGTTTGTCCAAAATGGCTGGTTAAAGCACTTACCCTTTCTTTTGGGACCTGAAAAAAGTAGCTGAAGGTCGGTTTTCATTCTGTCTTTTTTACGAGAGTTATCATGTTTGCGGACGGACGGCTGGACAAACGGTCTGACAGACAGAGGCCATCGTAAAAACTTGATTATCGAAATGAGGGGGTATTTAGCTGGTGATATTTTTCAATTCTTTCATAACAAAGTTATAAACAAGTCAATCTGTTTAATTTCTTTGTACGTATTTTAAAGAAATGTTTCAAATACAGTCGGTTAAATAAGAACGTGGTCACGATTACTAGCGATCGGTAAATGCGAATGCTGTAATTTTTTTTCATATAGAGGTCAGTATAGTCCTTCCTGCTTTATGAAAGAGAATCAGCTGACTATACTTTTTAATACGAACCGAGCATTTTTCCAAAATAAGTGCCGCATACGCTTCGCGCTTCCTATCAAAGAATGCTGATTTCTTTATAAATTGGTCAGCAAGACACAGTTGATGCTTTAGGGATAGCGTTGAATAAACATTAATTCTGCAGTTTGTTGCAGTTGCAGTTATTCTGGATTCGCGGTGCTTTCATTTAGATGGCATGGACTGTAAATATACAAATTTGAAAAGCCTTACAAAAATTCAGATTTTTGAAGATTCTAAAATAAAATTATAAAAAAAAAATTCAAACGTTTTCAGACGATAAGAACATAATATCTTAAACTTTCCGAAAATAATGTAGAAAATTTGTTAAGAAAATATTTGTATGACCACATGATTACAAAACTTCAGAATAGATTCGAATAAAGTAAAGGGATGTTCACAAGTTTTAATTCAAAAGGTTTGTCAGAATGTGAAAGATTTCAAGAGAATGAAAATTTTTTTGTAAATCTTATGGAAAAGCGTAGATGATTATTTCTTTCCTGACATTCATTATGAGAGAACAATAACAAAGATAAACATATTAAAAAATGTTTCTAAATTTATCAAAAAGTAATCTTTATCAATAAAAAGCATTTGTTTTAATTTTGAAAATGTTTAAACAAACTTTCAAGAAAATTTTAAAACCTATTTGGAAGTTTAAAAAAAATATAAAGTAATAAAAAATTTTAAAACCTTTTAAAAATTTAATTTTTTAAAGATTTCAAAATAAAATTAGGAAATGTTTTTAAATATTTATGCGAACGTCTCATGATAATAAGACATTTTCCTTCAGCTTCCTGGAAACCTTACAACTCTTCATTGAAAAAATCATATATCAATAGACTATTTAAAATGTTTAAAAACACGCTCAAAATTGGGGAAGCTGAATCCTGAGAAATGTAATATAACATAAGGAATATTTTGAAATCTTTTCAAATCTTTCTCAATCTTTTCCCAGCGTGAAAATGTCAGGAATATCTTTTTCATTACTTTACTTTTATGTACAATTCTATACAATCTTCTAAAATAAAAAAATGAATTTCTCATAAAGTTTCCAGATTTTCCGAAGATTTTGTCAAGTAAAGAATTATCCCGCCCTTCACTTTATGAACATCTGAGATTACTACGAACTTTTTCAAAATATTGTTAGAAAGAATAGAAGAATTGCTTCCTGCTATAATTTTCGAAATAATTATGCTACTATATGTACAAAAAAGAGAAATATAGACAAATGGAGATTATTGACACATAGTCTTACCTATAAAAGACGAAAAGTTTTTTTTTCAATCTGAGTCTCTCAGTTCTTTAGAAGGTTCTTCCGAGGGTTCTTCATAACTGGAATCATCTTCACGAACTTTGATGATGAGCCGTTCATTTTCCATTATCATATCCGCAGTTTTCCCAAAGTGCTGGAGGTACGGAATTAATGACAGATTCACAAAAATTGCAGACGTCACGAATCTCGAAAGTCGTATTCGGCTCAGAAACCTTTTTTCACACATGCGAACACACAAGTCGAACTTCACTTCTTCTCACACCTTGAGTTCTTTTTCCAGCAAATAACATTCATCAAATTTTTATGGTAAGCACAATTGCAGGATATATGGTTTCGTTAAATGATCAAATGATTCAGCGTCCACTCGAAGCGATATATTCCCTTTTACCATCCACTGAATGATATCGGCTTTCCGCCAACTCGACGTCGGATGGCGACGTTCAGGATCGATCATAGTATAGTAGGGTGCTTGATCGATCACAATTACAGATTTAGATGGCAGTTTGTGAAGCACCTTCCAAAACCACTCTTCAAAATGAGCCGCGTTCATTTCATCGCAGCATTCGGTACTCTCCTTTTTACCAATAAAACATTTAAAACTGCTAACCAGAAATTCATTCCTGCTGCCACTGTGGAGAATGATGACTATTTTTCCAACACCGGAAGGAACGAGAAAGCCTCCTCGATAACCACCGACTGGTTGTACGCTAGAGCGGTACAGATCAAAATTGTCCCGAACGTTGTCCTCAATTTTTTTATGCCGCCCATGTTGATGGTGATAATTACCACCTCACCATGTCTCGTCCACAAAGTAAAAGTGCCAACCATTTCTTCGATAGAACCAATAAGAACCGATCGATTATGCATTTTTTTATATTCGAAATTGAGGCGTTTCAGCATTTTTCTCATTGTGAAATCACTAACTTCCGGAAAATCAGACGCAGTTTCTTGTAGGTGCTGCATGCGCTTTTTAATAGTTGGATATTATTTTTTCACGTACATGTTAAATATCGAACGCCGTATACCTTATATATGCTCATCAAATTCAATACATTTTCTTCCAGATTTATGATTTCGTGTTTCGATTAACTGGCCGCAATGTTCCTTTTCTTCTGCACTAATTCGAACGACGCTTCTCTCAGAGATATTTAAACATTTCGCTCTTCTTTGCACCACTTGATTAAGGTGTTCACATATTCCGGCGTCCTTTTCGGCTTAAAAATAGTGTATAGCATTAGCTATGTTCGCAATATACAAAGATACTATTTTCACTATTGGAGAAAATATCACTATCGCAGTTATAAAAATTTATATTTTCCCTTTCGTCACTAATAGTTGCACAATAATTCCTATTTTTCATTTTCCCCACTTACACTTGAATAATCCATTTTTTAATGGCCAACTGGTAATATGTTAGTATTCTATACATCAACTTTTAGATCGATAATTTGAAAGTGTCCATTGTCAGTATCGCCACTGAAGAACAAATGAACTGTTTGACCTTCCGAATCTGCGCGCAAAGGAACCGAGAACTGAGTATTGTTACTCAATTTTTTAATAATTGTTATCTTGACATTGTACAAGTAGGCTGATTCATTACTCTCTACTTTGGTTACAAAAGTACTCTTGGATCTCATGTATTGGGAGTACAATCTGCGAATTTCTATATCCAAAACTCCGTCAACCAAATGTCTATACT
Source organism: Belonocnema kinseyi (assembly GCF_010883055.1). NCBI lineage: Eukaryota > Metazoa > Arthropoda > Insecta > Hymenoptera > Cynipidae > Belonocnema > Belonocnema kinseyi. The sequence goes on along the minus strand of NC_046657.1, from coordinate 75,748,140 downwards.
TTCCGTTTACATTCTAATTGTCAGTAACGAACTTCACCACATTATTACGAACATCTTCGTGATTGCTATCTGGTAGTTTAAAATCTAAACATTTAATTGAACAATCACCTCGTTCGCCACAGTTTGTAATTACAAATTGTTTACCGTTAACGTTAATCATTTTTTACTGAATTTGATTCCAAGAAATGTTGCTTCTTCGCGAACTTCTCGACAACTACTGAATTTTCGAATGCTTTTCGGCAAAACCTACCGAAAAAGATTGACAGAAAATAGTCGGAGGAAATGTTTGTGAAACCTGCCAAAGAGGTCACTGCCGCTGTTCATTATATATTGTGTGAATGTCAATGTTAATGAAAACGTTATATCAAATACTTATACTTTCATATTAATTGTTTACGTTTGTCAGAAATAGGCAAATTTTCAGACAAAAAAAGGGCATCAGAAAAAAATTAATTTAAACCAAATAGTTTCATTTACTAACAAATCGTACCACTCTGTTGCCAAGAAAGTAATTTTTTTATAAGTTACTTCAATTCTCACCGCAAAAATATAAATGTATTTACTGAATGAATTTTCAAAGACAGAACAATTAATTTAAGAAATTTTTTCTAAATTTCAACAAATTACTTGATTTTTCAACGAAGAAAAGTTTCTTTTCAATACAACGTGTACTATTTTACTTTTCAACAAAAACAATACTATTAAGATTCAGAAAGCAAAAATTAACAGGAAAAAAGTTAAATCGTCAAACAAAGCAGATTAATTAGGAACCAAACAGTAACATTTTAAACATAAAGGATTAATTTTCAAACAATTACTTACGTTATCTACTAGAAAAGATAATTTTTTCAACAGCCATTGTAACTGCACACTACTTTTATTTCATGAATGAAAATGTTAGTTGAAGTTCGAGGGGCTTACTTTTCCACATAAAAAATTGACTTGCAATATCGCAGTTCCACGAAGACCAGAAAAAGGACGTACTTCTTTCAAAGTGTGAATTATTACAGTTCTACTAACTATCTCCAATTTAAATAACTTCATTATCTTCATTAGAACTGAAGATAGTTTATTTGCATTTTTATGTACAAAAAACAATAATTATTTATATTTTGTAAATTTTTCGACGGTAATCTGTTCGGAAATGTTTAAGGTACTACCATACATTTTTGCAGATTTTACATGTTATTTTTACAATAAAAAATTATGCTCAAAAGTTACTGTCTTTAAAATCTGTCAAGTTACTTTACTTTTTATCTCATTTTTAGATCTGCAAGGTACAAATTTTTTTTACAATATTACTTTTCCGCTTAGTAACGTACAACATTTGTACGTTCAAAATGATCCTTCTTTCATTAAGCTGCGATTTTTTCTTCCCCTACTTTTCTTCCCCTACTATGATATTATTTCATTCTTCTGACGTGAAGGAGTTAATGTTATTTGCTGTGTGATGATTTATTATTTTAAGCATATCGGAAGAAAAGAAACTTTCTGGAACGTCATGTATAAAGACAAATGATAAATTTCTTGTTGCGTGAATTCCAGGCAGTTCGCTGAATGTGCTCCTTTCTTTTATTCTAGTTAAACTAGAATCATTCTTTAGAACATCTGCCTCTTTAGAAACAGGATTTCTAAATAAAGAGACTTCGATAGGATTCTTTCCTTAAAATGCATTTTACAAAACCTGCAGGCATAATTGCCTTAAAAGGATTCAATGTACCCAAGTAGTTAATTAATTCCTAAATTGAGGGCCTTTATGCAAAAGCCGCTGAGGCGCAGCGACGCATCCTCCTATTCTCTTCTTGCGGGGCAAAGAGCCGGGAAATTATTATCCCGAAGAAAAGGTCAGAAAATTAAAAGGCGAAAATTTGAGCATATAAAGCTGTAAAAAAGGCACAGATAATGACCAACCAATTTTTTTCGGTTCGATTTTTCATTTACGAAATAAACAATAAAACCTGGCTAACGAAAAGGATCGAATTTAATATTTTTTCTTTGCCCAACTCGTCAATTCTTTGTTGTTTATTGCCGAAATGAGCTTAAATTTGATCCAATATCGTGAAATAGGTTGGCGATACTCAAAATAATTTAATTGGGACCAAAACAATATATTTGTTCATTAATATTTTTATTTTAATCAATACGTGCGACGCACTGTCTTTTTCTAGCTTCCCCAAAAAAGTATGCGGGAAATTTTCGACTACGAAAAACTTCCAGCGAGAAAGTTTTGCATCAGAGTTCAAACAAGTTTTCTAGAAAATTTCAGAACTCTAAGACAAAAACTTCGGAAGGCCTGAACACATTTTAACACAAGGTCACATTTTGATGTGTTCACGGCTAGCTAGATAATTCCTAGAATCAAAACAAACCTATGTACTGCCATTTTGTGTGTATCAAGTTTTTGTTTACATTTTACCAGTACACCGCGGCTCACTAGGCTTATGTTTACATTTTGTGTTATGCGAGTTTTCGATGCCGCGAAGGCTTATTGACAGATAAGATTAGAGTATATACAGTTTTCTTAGATTTTTTAGTAACTTTCCGTATTTGTTCGTAATTATGTGTACTTGTTTATAGTTGTATTTATTTTTCAGTGTTATATACATTTTTGTGCCACTTTCTGTTTTCTCCTCAAGTTCCCTAAGTTTTATTAACATCAGAACGTAAAAAATAAATTTTAATATAAAAGAAACATAATCAAGTTCAATTTCCTAGATTTTCTTTGTTGTTTCAAAATCAATGGTAGGAGAAAAACAACCCCGTAAACAAAATACTAGAAAATCTGATAAAATAAAAACATCACTATTGTACCTTGTTTCTTGCTTTTTTATTCTCATTTCGTCGCCAACTATCTCCTTTATGAATCCTTTTTCTGCCTCTGTTTCCTTGGTCTTCATTAGAAATTTTCGAATTGATTTCTGACGGAAATTATTCCGACATTAAAACGACAAGTTTAGACGAAATTTATTGCATAATGTAGAATACGTCTTACTTTCTTACTATGTCAAAAAAGGCGTAATAACCTCAGGAAAAACAAAAGACGATCGGTTCGCCTTTACTCTGTCGCTTTCATCCATTTACCTATAATTCTCTCTCACACGCGGAGACAGCCCGTACGCTAAACGACCAAATGCTTAAATTCGGCAGTCTGCAACGATTGGGAGCAACAATATTTGTGATCTAACTTATTGTGAGCTCACTTATTTCACGCTAGTGTATCAAATTGGAGCTCATTTCGTTGATATACAACAAATATTCGACAAGTTGAGCACAACCGAAGTATTAAATTCAATCCAAGTCGTGAACCAGTTTTTATTTTTTATTTTGTAAATGACAAGTCGAGTCATATTTCGGCTCATACTTTTTCCCCTTCATTTACTGGCTTTTTCATCAGGATAATACTTTCCCGGCACTTTGCCCAGCGAAAATAAAATAGCAGAATGTCGAACAGTGAGCTACCCGAGATAAGTTAAGAGTTACTTTTCCTTATGAAAGATCAAGTTCAATTCCCGTTTCTTCCAAAAATTTTAATTCTTCTATCAGTTTATAAAATATAACAGTATTTCCAAAGCCTTTCCTATCGGCCGTGTAAAAAATAATAGGTATATTATTAAAAAATTGTCATAAGGTTAACCACAGGATTTCGTTGGGAGCGGGTGCTAATCTGATAAATTTTACCCGCCCTCAGCGAAACCGCGGTAAAATTTTAGCTACAACTACGTCTCACGATCGTGAGATAGGCGGTTGCAGTCTCTAACGGAATCAATACGACGATCCAGATAAACTCTCGTGCACCCTAAGAACACGGAGCGACCCAAGGACTACCGCCTTCTGCATTTTTCCCGCAAGTGTTTTGGCAAATTTTTGATACGCAGGGATGCTTTCTAGGCCATTAGCGAGTGAAAGCTTGGCACCTCCAAGAGCGCTGATGATAAGGACGATTAGTTTAACAGAATATTCTGGGTACAATCGTTGCAAATCCCTTATAAGTTCTCGATACCTCTCTTTCCTTTCATTCTTCCTGGCTATGAGGTTTTTCTCAGCTGGTGCCGAAAATTCGATAACGAACATGGTTCGCTTCTCAAAGTCAAGGAAAACCATGTCAGGCCTCGAATGAGCAACAGAAACAATTGTCGACAATATAAAGTTCCAGTATATGCGGCACTTCCCATTATCGACAATTGACTCGATTTCCCTAGGAGCATTTAGAGAAGCGATATTAAGGTTAATGCAATAAGAGTGACAGATATGGTAATAAAACACTCTTAGTACCGCATTGTACCTTTGAATGTGGGTCGTTCCCGCGTTAGTTAAATGCTCGGGTTGTGCATGGCACGCCCTGCAGCTATCATCAGGAATGTCTTGGCTCAAAATGTGGCGACAGTATGTTAAGGTCGAAACGATACCGTCTTGGCATGCTAAAATGAAACCCCCAAGTACCAGACTTTAATCCGGGCGATTTAAGGAAAGCAAACGTTAGCTCACAAAGCATTGACTGATCCTTCACATTTCTGTAGAAGATACCGTGCATCCTCTTATCGAGGAGCTGTTCACGAAAGTTTTTCTCTTGCGATTTCTCAATCGGGACTTTCAGCAGTGAGTACTCGAGATAGATAAGATTTTATGCATTTTGCTCACCCCTAATACTGAAGTTAATTCCGAGTGTTTAAGCAGCCTCCTCTGCTGCTTTGTACAGAAACGCTCCTTAGCCCATTTCTTCGTGATTCCTGACCATTTTAAGCAGAGGATCTCTTCCCTTTGCAACTCTATGTGCTGTACCCAGAATAATCCTGTTGTGAAGACATTCAAGACTCAATATTCCACGACCACCTTGAGAACTAAAGTTAAAATTATTTCTTGAAAAAAAGATCCTTCTCCATCTTCACTCAATTGGGAATCGAACCACAAAACCACAAAAAAAATTTGAAAATAATCACCTTGACAACGTGAGATGTACAGTCGCGGAACGAAAAACTTAAGATGCATGCTTTTGTTTACGTGCATAACCTTGCTTGTCCCGATATTAAGGGATTTGAGCTCGTTCTTCGTCCATGGAACTACTCCAAATGAATAGAGTACGTACTCTCTAATTTCAACTTGTCGCTCATACTTTCTTTAAAATCTTTCTTAGACGAACAAATTTGGCTTTAATTTCAGTTGGATCCGTTGTAACGTGACGGTTTCAACCATTTTTTTCGGATAAACATGAAACCTGCTTGGACCTTTTTAGCTTTTTGCAATCTAGATTTTGAATTCTACCTCTTCTTTCAATGTTTGTAACAGTTCTATGAATGATTTGAAAACACTTTTCAAAAACTGGGAAGAATTTACTGAATTATTTTAAAACACTTTTCAAAAAATGGAAAGAATTTACTGAAAAACTAAATATGTACAATAGTGCCTAAAATAAGCAGCTTAAAATAAAAAATAATAGTTAAAAACAGTTCAGCTTCAAACAGTAGTTTGTACTTCATCAAGATCATTTCTTAGGAAGGTGCCCAGTAATAACAGCAAATCGTTTAATTCAGCATATTTTTATCTGAGGACCGTTGTCTTTTAGCAATTTTAATTCAGCCAACTTAAGTATCTGCTCTTTTAACTAGTAGAATTTTGAATATAACAGCATATCCTTTACCGCATAAACGGCACAGAAATCAAGTTAAAACTAAAAAAAATTAAAGATTAAAATAGATTTCAACTAAATCAATACGCAAATATACACAATTATTTTTAATTTATTATTTTTAGTACTGTCATGAGCTTCAGTTTGTCTCAAATCTTTCTATAAGGTGTCATAAGGTACCTTATTTTCGTATTTCAACTGATGGAGAAATTGCTCACCCTCATTAATTTGTGTTGGCTTCCAAATGATGCGAAAGCTAATTATAAAAGCTTTAGATACTATGGAATCTGGCTTTTCCCCCCTTCTAGAAATAAGGTTTTTTTTCTAAATTTCAGACGAAACTTATTATACCTGTCGAACAATTTACCTTTAGAAAATACTCGTTAACCATTTGCGCTATTTTTGTCGCTCGGTGTATCTATCCTGAAAAATGATTGTTTTCATTAATATATAACTAAGCTCTAGAGTCAAAGAACAAAACCTGCTTCATAAATAAAAAAAAATGCCATCCCTAAAAGTATGGCAGTGGAAACCAGTGATTTTTTTTTTAATTTAAATTTTTTATATACATTTTTAGGGGATTCTGAAGTCTTCTCAATTGTTCCTAACCTTGTGATAATATTCTGCACGAGATCATTGTATTTTAGTATGTCCCCGTGATCAACTTTAATATTTTGCGCCTTAAAAAAAGTTTCTAAAAATTATTTTAAATGCTAAAAATTGGATCTAATGTTGCTCTAGTTTTTATGACCTACATAGATATCTTGATTTTTTCCTTAAAATTTGTATTTTAAGCATGCCTACAAGTGTTAAAACAATTCTCTAAGATATTTTTCATTAGCGTAAAAAATAAAAGTTAATTTGAATAGTACGAGGGTAGTTCAATAAGTCCTTAGAATGAAGTATAAAAACACTTTTTTTTGGGTAAATTTTTTTTTATTTTTCAACATAATCTCCTTGGAGCTCTATAC
>NC_046657.1:75736482-75741446 GCF_010883055.1 Belonocnema kinseyi | reverse complement strand
AGCAAACGCGGCACCCATCTTGCCGATAGCTTTTTCATGCCTAATTTTTCATGTAGAATTGAAACAACTGCACCTATAGATATCCTTGTGGCCTCAGCTAATGAAAATGTTTGATTACCGCTCTGAAGTCGTTTTTTTTCATTTTTCTTAACGTACAATTTTTTTTTCAATTGGTTATAAAAACACGTAAACTCAGAAGATATGGACTGTGACTGCACCATATATCTAGTCGGGAGTGGTGCTGACTGAAAACAGATGATTTGGAGCAATTCGCGCGCCATCTGTTGGTCATTCTAAGGACTTATTGAACTACCCTCGTACAATTAAACATAAGTATATCATGTAGAATATTATCCAGAAATATGCAAAAATGTATGAGACTCTAGACATGCCCAAAAATATTTAAAAAATGCAAAATTCAAAGAGAAACAATAATCCTATAGACAATGCTTTTTTTCAAATCTTTTTCACCCACATGCGTTATCTACGTTTAAATTGATCTATTTCATATTCAGTAAAGTTAATGGGGGTCGCCATGCACTACTTTTAGGCATAGTATTTTTTTCGATTTCTAACATTTAAATTCCATTTGAATAATGCTAAAATAAAATAAATTCTTGATTACATGTATTCTGGCGAATTTAAAATTTGCACTAAAATTATGCATTCGCATAAGGTATTGTCTCCCGCAGACATGCGGAAATTTTGTTCATAACAAAAGGAAAGTAAGAAAACAAGATTCTTCCTTCTTGTGCCCTCCGGTCTATTGATACACCCCACCATCAAAATCCCCGCCACCGCGGCACCCATGCCGACACGTTCGCTTAAACCAGCAATGCAGCTAATCGCGAGTCGCCCCCCCCCCCCACCTACCACACTCTACGCGATTATCGCGCCGGTCCATTCGAAGGTAAGCATAAATCACGGTATTCTTGAAGAAAGTCATGAACTAGCCACATACCTCTACAAAAATAACATTACCATTTGCTTGCTCAGTGAGGTAATTTCTGCAGGTGACCTAAATGCTATACACTTAACCTGGAATAGCAGAACTACTAACAAAATCGGTAAACAATTATTTGAAATCATAAATTATAAGAATCTCTCAATCTCAGCACCAGAATCGCAAAAGTAACTTTTACAACCACGACATTTTTACTATAGATGAGCTTGACTCAGATCATCGTCCAGTCCTTCTAAGCGTTTTCACCAGTTGTGAAAAAGTCTCTGTTGTGCCTCCCTCTAATTTTGCAAAAGCAAATTGGCAAGCATTCAACATGACCCTAGAAATACATGTTAACTTTGAACATTCAATGACAAACACATCCCACATTGACGACACCATAAACAATCTCACCTCCTGCATGAAAACTGCCATTCACAGTGCAGGTCCTCAAACTACCATCAACAAATACGATCCACCCGTTAGCCCCGAGATTAAAGACCTTATCCACAATCGCAATAAACTCTGCCGTACACACAAAATTCTTAAAGCTATATCCTTAAAAACATCATTAACCAACTTTGGAAAACTATAGCAATTAAATTTCGAGAGCACAGATGCAAAAATGTAAATAAAGAAGTCGGTAAACCTCAAATTAAAGGTAACTCTATTTATCGTATGAATAAAGTCCTAACAAAGGTGCGATCTAATATTACCCCTGTCAAAAATCCAGATCAAATGTTTGCGCTCTCTCCCACTATTAAAGCAAATCTCCTATCGGCAAATTATGAAAGTAACTTTGTTCCACATAACGAACCATCCGACCATCAGCACATTGCGGAATGTACATAAATTGTCTTCGGTTTTCCTAGAATCCCAAGCAATGATAATTTCAAGAAAATAACTCATAAAGAGTTGACAAAACAAATTAAGACTACTCAATGAACAAAGCTCTCAGTCCTGATTCAATTTCTAATTCAGTACTTAAAAAACTTTTGATTTCTTTTCTCACCATCCTCGCTAATATTTTCAATGCCTGTATTCAACTAAGCTACTTTCCTAACTCATAGAAAATAGCTCACATCTTAGTTTTTCAGAAAAAAGGGAAGGATCCATATCATTCTACCAGTTACAGGCCCATTAGTCTTCTTAATACAATGAGAAATATCTTTGGAAAAATAATACTCACTCGCGTAAGCTATCACTTCGAGGAAAACAGCTTACCGAATCCCTTAGCTTAAATTTCAATCGACGAAAACACACTAGAGCTGTTTTCGTCGATGTAGAAAAAGCTTTTGCTAGTGCCTGGCATGTGGGAATGCTCAGGAAATTAATAAGTTACAAGTTCCCAAGAGGACTCCTCTTTATAAAGTCTGATCTTTCTAACAGAAAATGCTCAGTCAAAATAGGCCAGACACTTTCAAAAGAGAAACCCATTCGAACGGGTGTGCCCCAAGGCAGCATCTTAGGTCCTGTATTCTTCATTGTCTACATGAACGACATCCCTGAGTTCCCCGAAGCTACAATTAGATTATATGCAGACGACAGCGCACTATTCATTTCCTCTTGGTCAGTTCCGAAAATTTTAAAATTACTTAACAAAGCTTTTGAAATCATTGCGGCATGGGCTGAGCTTTAAATAATAACAATTACTGTAGCAAAGTCAGAATCAATTCTTTTCTCAATTAGAAAGCTGGTCAAAATATATTCACCCAAAATGTTTAATGAACCAATCAAATTAAGTAATTCCGTAAAATACCTAGGGGGTAAACACCATAAACGTCATAATTAGACATATCATATCCATGAATCTAAAGGGAAAGCTCTCTGAGTTATCTCGCGTTTAAGCCCTATTATTAATAGACACTCAAGTCTTAAACCTGAATATGGAATCCTTGTTCAGAAAATGTTTATCCGACCAATCATAACCTATGTATGTGCAATTGGGGGTGGTGCGTCAAAAAGTAACTTCAATCACATCCATATTATACCAAATAAATTCCTCAGACGCATCACAAAAACCCGTAGATATACGAAGAATTTTGTCCTTCACCGAAAATTTCAAAAGACTTGATCATGAAATGACTCTAACAAAGAATTTCATTATTTGACTTCTCTTCTTTTTAACTTTTCTCTAATAAAATAAATTATCATATTTTGTGACTTTTTCCCGCTTACAGGCTTTTTTCTCACATCCTATTTAATAATGGAGCATTGGAATGCCAACGGCATTTCAATGTTATGATTCTAATTAAAGCTAATATTAAACCTCATGAAATTTAAATTTAGGGTAGTCATTGAAGCAGTTGGCATTATGTTCGCAGATAAAACTACAATAATTTCGGTATATAAAGCTCGATAGCATAAGCTGAACTTGAAAGATTTAAAAAGTATTTTTAAAGTATCGAAAAAAGCTTGTGTATGTGGGGACTTAAATGCTAAGAGCACGAATTAGAATTGCCGAGCTAACAATGCTAATGGCAAAATCATTCATGATTACGATCTTGAACATTTGCTTAATATTATCTCGCCAGATTCGTGCACACTATATTTATACAATAGCACACTCTCTAGTACTGTAGATAGTAGGGCTTGCGAAAAATATTGGATGGAATATAGTGGCTGATGTGATTGCAGAACTAAAGTACGATTATTTTCAAGTCCTTATTGTGTTGTATGACAAAAAACGAACTTCGACGAGTGCTGTCGTCGGTTCGAATTTTTCACTTCGATCGGCCCGCCTCTCGAATGTCAAAAACCGAACTTCGACGCGTGCTATAGTGGGTTCAAATTTTTCGATTCGATCGAACCCGCGCTCGAAATTTGAAAACCAAAATTTGACGCGCACCGCCGTCTGTTTGAATTTTTCAATTCGATCAGCCTGTTACTCGAATTTCCAAAACCGAACTTCAACGCATGCTATCGTCGGTTCAAATTTTTGGATTCGATCAGACACTCGCACGAATGTTGAAAACCGAAATTCGACGCTCACTGGCGCTGAATTTTTTGATTCTATCGGCCCATCCATCGAATTTCGAAATTTCGACATTCGATCCGTGCTACGGTCCGATCGGTTGTTTCGATTCGAATGGTTCGTCGGTTGAATGTCGAAAATCTCATTTGCGACTGAGAAAAGTCATTTTAAGTTTCTAATTCATAATTATGATTCCAAAAATCTAGACCGATGCATACAGATTGCAAATTGAAGATCCAAGGAGACATAAAGACAATACTTTATTAATGTGCTGGTTACTATTACGCGACCCATACAGTGGCGTAGCTACGAAATTTTCCGCCCGGGCCCAAAAATAATTTGCCGCCCATAATTCTCAAATCTGCATTCATTTCAAAGATCGTTTTCCCGCCCAAGCGTTTGAGCTCGGGGCAGCGGCGTTCTTCACTCCCAGCTACGCCACTGGACCCATATACAGTTCAACAATAAACAAACGAGCCATTAATTTTAAATTCATAATTAAAAAGTTCTAATGCGATAAAAAGTAACTAGTAATAATAATTCCTCATATGGGGCATTATTCCTCAACTGCCCCAACTCAAAAAGTCATGTTTTTCGATTGTCTCTAAATTCTGGGAATATGTTCGCCTACCCAACAGTAGTTAATCCACAAACTTATAGACCAGGATTACTTCAGGAATGATGCCTGCTGCTTTGCATAAAATTCATGAGACTTTAAATTCAATAGTTTTTCGCAGAGTCGTTCAAGAAAGATCTCGGTTTCTGCTACCTAGGTCATTAGATTACTTCTGTCCGTTTGTTGCCAAACTTGATATCTTAATTCGCTGACGCAGTTCTCATCTAAAATTGCAGTCAAATGTTCTTTCAGGACTTGAATGCCAGGACAATTTTCATATTCACTAAAATGACAAGCAGGAGTTGGATTCCTGCAAATTATTATTTTCGAACAGTCATGGTAGTCAGTCAATTCTATACTGGAGTCGACAGTTAGATGCTTAATATCAATAGCATCTAACATCAGATGCACATTTTCGTGATATATACACA
>NC_046657.1:75683040-75736382 GCF_010883055.1 Belonocnema kinseyi | reverse complement strand
AGTCAAGCTTTCTTTTGAGACTATTTAAAAAAAATCGTAGATGCCTAAATTGCGAAAAAAGTTAAATAAACAATTGATTTATTGAAAAAATTGTTTAAACAAGTTTTTTGTTATAAATAATAAAATAGGATGAAAGCGTGTAAAAAGCACTTTCCAAAACCCTCATAAAAATTTTAAATCGCGTAATTAGAAAGGAAGTAATTACAGGCGTTTGAAACTACGCCTGCAGGCATTGGGGTTGAAAATTCAACCCCCCCTCACTTGGGGATGGTTGGTAATCCTGGTCTATAAGTTTGTGGATTAACTACTGTTAGGTAGGCGAACATATTCTCAGAATTTAGAGACAATCGAAAAACATGACTTTTTGAGTTGGGGCAGTTAAGGAATAATGCCCCATATGTTACTCATGTTAAAATTTGTAGAATGTTTCTAAAATTTGTGTGCAATATTATAAAAAGAAAAGTAGAAGCGATTTTAATTGATTTTAACTAAAAGTTATTTGCACATGACATTTTTTTATTACATCTGTTCGAACTTGTTATTATTGTGCCTTACCATTCGTATCATTAGTTACATTTGTGTTCAAACCGTTGAAGCTCAAGATTTCATCATTTAAAGTATTCAAAACTAAACGAGAACAAAAATAGGTAAAATTAAACTCTTCTGAATTAAAAAATTTTCAACATCTCAAGATTAAAACTTGAAAAATTTACAATTCAAAAACTCTTCATTCAATCGTATAATAATAAACACGTTTGAAAATAAAAGTCTTCTAATTCCAATACGTTGTATTTTAAGGGTTTCAAAAGAAACATTATCTTAAAATACAACATTCAAAATGTTAAAGTATTATATTTACAAACTTTAATTGTACAAATTAAGTCGTAAAGGCTGATTAGGGCCCCTATTCTCTAAATATAAATCAGTGAAAAATTCACTGATTGAAATAGTAGTAAGACATTTCACTGACTAATCAGTGATTTTGGACTTATTCACTAATCAGTTCAGTAACACCAGAGTAAAGCATGTGAAGCATAACCTCTAAATTTTCAAGTTAAGCGCTGTTGTTAGTCTTTTACTTAAGTGGCAAGAAGAATTCCTTACTGAAATAAATGCTTAAATTTTCGGGTTGTAAGTCTGCCGAATTAACTGCAGAATAATTAGACTCTATATCATATAGAAAGTATTTACTTAACGGATTTGTACATGCCAGTCCAATCTCGAAATGAAAGTATTATGTGAGATTGTTTGTCACTTAAAAGTATCGGAACTTTTTACCTTTTTTAATATTTGATCATAATTATGGGTTTTACGTTTTTACTATGATTCCTTGATTGAATGTACTAAAATATTATTTTATAACAATTGCCAAATTGACATGATGCAGTGCTGCCAATCCTCAAAAGTGTTTATATCACTGAATCCATAAGCAACCTTTCACTGTTTGTTAGTGACCCATTTCTAGCTATTTTAATCAGTGAAATTTTACTGAAAATCAGTGAAATTTCACTGATTCACTGATTTCACTGATTCGGTTTGTACTGTTTTTATAATTCACATTTTTATTTATACCCTTCTCGTTACGAAATTAGGGGCAAATTGATTTCGGGGTGTTAACTTCACGCATTCCCAGGAAAGTCAAATTTCTCAAATTTTATTTTTTCATACGTTTGTACGCTGTTTGTATTGTTTGTACATTTTATATCAACGTTTGTACTCTGTTGTTTTCCCGGCTAGGGGCAATAACATTTTCGTGCCAAATGCGCAATTCAAACTTCTCGAATTTTCTTTTGGCAGACTTTTGTCCGTCGTTCGTGCTGTTTAAACATTTCATATTTTTTCTGTCCCCTCCTGGTTACGAAATTAGGGGCAAAATTCATTTACGGGAACTAACCTCACGCATCCCCCCGAAATTCAAAGTTTTTAAATTTCCTTTTTGCATACATTTTATAACCTTGGCTTATTTTAGGTTAGTTATTAACTAGAATTTTTTTTGTTTTTATCTTAAAATGTTCGTGAGATGTCAGACAACTATAATAAATAGAAAAATTTCATATGCAAAGACCTTTTAATTTAAGTTGGCTCAGACGCACCATGTCTTCTTTCATCAGTGTTGCTACAGACTTTCCATTTTCAATTTCCCTAACTTTTCCCTGACTTTTGCCTGCCCTTTGTTAAAAAATTCCTGTCTTTCCGACATACCTATAGCAAACTCTAAGCCCAACAAAAGCCCAGCAGGGTTGTACATCATACATAGTTATTTTCTTCCGATTTATTGAAAGTTGATGATAGAACTCTAAAAAAAATACATAAATAAAATTAATTTAAATAAAATCGATATAAACAATATCTACAGTAAAAAATAAAATTAAGTCAGGTTAACAGACAGCGAGCCGAAAGGAGCTTAGCATCACCAAACATTCCCTGACAGCAGTCTAGTACGAGTAGCAGCGCAGTGGCGACCGGCGCGCAATAATATGTAATCTGTATGAATTGATACGGTCCTATCCATGATCGACGATTGATTAGCGGTTTATAAAAAAATTCCCTGACCCATTTTCGAAAATTCGCTGACTTTTCACAGATTTCCCTGACTGTTTTTTTGTTCCCTGAATTTTCATGGATTTCAAGGATTTCAAGGTGTGTGGCAACCCTGTTCATAACAGTAAAAACAAACGCGACAGACATAATCAATATATTAACTGGATTCCTTCTGGACGAACTTCTTCGGGGTTTCCCCGTATTAGTGGCTGGTCTACCCCAACTGATAAATTCACCGCTCGTTGACTGGGAAGGTATTTAGAGGCATTACTCTTCTGAAGCTAAATCCGAGGTTCTTTGACATGGCGGAAAAGATCGCGTCCTGAGACTTAGCCGAATAGAACAATGGTGAAGCACAGTGTATATAGTACCCTCCGTTACCGCTGTTACCCTGATTTCAGAGAACTCGAACATACCTAGTAAAACATAATCACACGGGCGAAATTTGGAGCTCTTTTTCACTTACAGGACTTAGTTTACAGGGTTGTGTCCATGAAACTTTTGGATCTTCAATGACGCCCTACAAATCTAGCCATGTCTCATAACTGCATTTGGATGTCCCAAGTTCCATAAGATACTGGACATAGTTCTGTATGGCGTCAGTAATAATAATTTTTTAGGTACTTTTGTTTTTCTATAGGAGTAGGTAAAAATCAAAAAAAATTACACCATTTTCATACATTTTTATGGTTTAATTCATGACTTAGTTGCACATTCATAATGGTTAGTTTTTTCACGAAATTCCTATCACGGGACCATTCTTTAATTTGTAATATGTTATGGTCAGATTACCATACGGCTTTTTTAAGGTTTTAATTTGGTATTTATCACATTCAGACTGTGTTGGAATTATATTGTTTTTTCTAAACCGCATGTTGAATCTCTGAGACTGCTCATCATAATACATATCAATTTTCCTGCAAAACATCCGATGGCTTCCGGCTGGTGTTCCTTTGGGCATTGGAGCTTTGTAGAAATAAAATAAATATTCTCAATTATAAAAAAAGGTTAAAATAAATCTCAAAATTGAACAAAATACAGAAAAATGCTTATATTTGGGGGAAATCAGTGCACCCATAGTCCTGAATTTCACATAGAGAAATATTATCAATTAAATTGGCCAACTGCTGTATATAAGAGTTCAGGACATTGGTTTATACGAGCAACCATTAACCTGTGGGATTGTACAATAATCATTTGAGGCATACTCATAGTTTTGTCGTTTTACTCCATATAAACATATTTTAAAGTAGGTTGTAGTTATTTTTACTTATTTATTTGTTTAAACTGTCGCGTTTAGAAGCAGGGCTCAATTTTGCCAGAATGTGGTCAGCGAATAGTTGGCTAACAATAATGGGCCATGCTTTGTGCTTTTCAGTTACTTGATGCCCAGATTCAAAGCCGCACAAGAGAGCAAATAAGTAAAACAGTTTCCTGCAGGAATGCAGAAATTTTTAATTTAAAACTAACAAAAGAATTTGAGGCCACGGACTGACGACACTATTAATAGCTTTTTTAAAACTGCAACTATTTTACTACTATTTAGAAACAGATGAAAATAATGCTACTATTTTCCAAATTTATATTAAGAGAGAAAGTCCAAAAAAAACTTCAGGATACGTAATGAATAATTAGAATATACAAAAAAGACCATCTTCTACCACATTGATATTCAGAAAATAGAAACGATGACAAAACAATCTAAAAGTATCAGAATGCACTGATACATTTTTTGCACGAATTATTCTAATGCAGAAAATAAAAAGTAACCATAATGATCAAGAAATTAAAAATTTACAATAGAATTCTTTTCAAACTAACTAAATCATTGAAAAGAAAGCTATCTCTCCTTAATTCTCTAAAAATTGGAACTAGTTTACAAATTAAAAACAATTTACTCCATGCCTTCAAAATACTACCTTTGAAACTAAAAATACGAAAATACAGTTGAAGAACCCTAAAAAGAAGCCATTACCAAAATACCAAAGGCAATCTGATATAATTCTAGCTTAAGCTTTCCAACAAATAAAATATTCTAAATAATTCATTCCAATGCCTTTAAAAGACATTCCTCAATAGACCTTGGCTGAAAATGTATTTAAACTAATTCTAAAATCAACCTATTACTTCAATTAGGAAGGATGTATGATATATCATTAGTTAAAACGTCAATTAAAATTAACAAATAAAGATAATTAATCAAAATACTCTTCCAGGACTTTCATCCAGACGCCTTAATAATAATGTATTGTGATGACACTATATAAATATAGTCCAACCGGACGGCCTATGACAAGGCCACCAAACGCGTCTTTGGTTTGTGGATAGAGGGCTCCTGTACTAAGGGTTTCTACTGAATATGGTTGCAATAATTAATGGGCAGTCACAGACAATTGTCCAGTAATGGTCCCGAAGAAATAACCCCTAAGCGGAGGCGGAACAACCGTGCCGAATGCTGAATGACACCTGGTCGAGGTGTCTCAAACGTTGACTTCATTCCCTCGATTTAGTATTTAAAATATTACCTGACACCACGTATCTACCACTTTTCTAAATATATTCTACTATTACGTCTATTTTAAATTTATTAAACGAGTCCGAGATCTCTCATGTTAAACATGACATTTTTAAAATAAATTTATATAGCCATACCCAATTTTTGACAAAATTTAGCCCCCTTATTAGCTTCATAAATTCTTACGTTCTGCACGATGGTTAAATTCTGGCTCATTATCGATTCCTACAAGAACCTTTACTCCGTGGCGAATCATCCACGTCACAACAAAATATCCTACGCCTTTTTCAAATGCCAAATATTTGTCAAACTTGGCATCATTGAAGTCGAGTCTAGATATGTCTCTATTGCCTCCATCTAACTGCATATGGATAGGTATTCCATTTGGATCATCCCACACAAGAACTTTTTTTTCCATGTATATGAAGTCACGAGTATGTGGTCCAGTAGGTATCAAAGCATTTAATTCTGTAAATAAAAGAAGATTTGCGATTTTAAAAGTTTGAAAAATAAATAAAAAAAAGTACCGGTTTTTAGTATACTGTACCGAAAACCCCAAAAAGATTTGAAATCAATCTCAAAATGAAACACTGGAAATTGACCCTCTTTATTTGGAATTCCTTAAAAGTTAAAGAAATTCCACAATATAAAAAGATACCGCTGAGGAGCTACTCACTACGGATTCTGGAAATCCTAAAACTGTGAATACGGCAATCTTTAATTAATTCTTCTAGAAATTTTCAAGATTTTGTTGAGATCGCTGGTATTTTCCGCATTTTCGACGCTGCTCGTCACCAGAACTCACGTGTATGATTATATAGACTCGCCTAAAGTCGGCGGCTTTCGGATTTAGTCGGCTGTTTCTTCCACACATAGGAGTGTATGTCGGACTGCTCCACCCCACCATAACTGAGTCTACAATCAGCTAAATATTTCAGCGATTTCTCACGAATTCCGAATTGCTTAGAGATTTCTAAGAGATCCTCTAAAACTTCTTTCAATATTTCCTGCATAACGATCTAAGATTTCTTACTTGTAAATAGCCCCTCGTATACAACAATTCTTTTGTTTGAAAGGAAGGATTTGAAAACAATATGCCTCATTGCCTTAGACATGTAGTTCGATTTAATGTGATGAAATAACTTTTTCTATTACAACTAGGAATTCAAAAATAATCTTGATTGGAAAATAAATCCTGCGTTATTTTCGATCAAAGAAAATTTTCGATCCAGCAAATATCCTTTCAGAAAGTAAAATCTCAAACAATAGAACTGGGATAACTATATCGCGAATCCAGAGAAACGGCCTGGAGGGGGTGGCGTCAGCAAATTTTATACTCATAGAGAGATATAATTAATTAAATTGACGAATTTATAAACAATTTTATACTAGCAAACATAGTTTGCGCCCTTTTTTTGCAATAAATTTCACTTCAAAAGTTAAATACGCTATTATAAATATTTCCAACTGGCCTTTAAAAACAATTCAAAATTTCTGTTCATTTCTTCGTTACCAAAAATTTTATCAAGACAAACAAATTTAAAATGATCACTTTCATCTCTTAAAAAATGTTTAATTTAAATATTGGATACTTAACTACAAAAGAAGCACTTAAAACATGGTATCTCCTCCAAATTTAAAGTATTTTAAATTAAACTTAAATCCTTTGGAATTAATTAGTTCATGAAACAATTTTCTTCCACTTTTTCGAATTTAGGGTTCTTTTTTGTCTGAAAGTCGAGTTTCTTTTATTTGAACCTCAGCGGGTTAAGAAAAATGCACTTATTATTATTTATTAGTCAAAAATAGCTTTCAGAAGCTGACTGGGACTCACCAACCAACCCGATGTCAGTCTTTGAGACCAGAACTAAAATCCACGTTACTCAATTTTTGTGAAAGAGTTCAAAATATTAAAAAGATTTCCAGTGATTTAAGATGATTTTGACAGAATGCAAAAGAGATTATGGCACTCCAAGGCATGTCGCAAGAGTCATTTAAGGGATTAAATATTTGTTAAATTATATATTATGAATAATTCGTGTTTGTGAAACATGTCCTTAACATTCGAAAGATTTGAAAAGATTTTATAGAATTTATACAATTTGGAAGTATTAAAAGAGTTTGTAAGTAAATGTATAAGGAGGTGAAGGAAGCAAAAGTCGCAAAACAGAATAACATTTTGTGGAGCAAAATTGTTAAGTGATGTGTGACGAAAAGTGTTTTGGAGATATAGATGCCTTAAACAAAAGTTTATGGATGCTTAGTCGTTCACTTGGAGAGTTTTAAAAAGCAATCGTGTTTGGTGTAAGAAGTATGATTGATCAGTAAAACGAATAGAAGCGATTTTGTGGAAGGGGCGTAATTTTCGATTAAGAAAAATGGGAACTTGAGATTGAGCAAAAATGAATCCGTAAATTCTGTGAATTCCACGAATTCAATTAATTATGTAAATTCTATGAGCTCTTTGAATTCCTTGCATTCCGTAAGTTCGATGCGTTCTTTGAATTCCTCGCATTCCGTGAATTCCTTGAATTCCGTAAAGATCTTGAATTTCGTAAATTCCTCTATTTCCATTAATAACTTGAATTCCGTAAATTCCTTAAATTCCGTGAATTCCTAGAACTCCACGAATAATACCAATTTCTCATATTCCATAAATTATGTAAATTCCGTAAATTCCATGCATTTTTTTATTTCTGGAATTCCTTAAATTCCATTCATTCCTTGAATCACATAGATTCCTCAAGATTTCATGAATTCGACGAACTCAATGCACTCTATGCATTCCATGAATTTCTAAACTCAATAAAGTTCTTCTGTTTCTTGAATTCCTTGTATTCTTTATATTACGCGAACCTCATAAACTTATTGAGTCACATGAATTCCTTGAATCGCATGAATTTTGGAAGCTTCCATGAATTCGATGCACTTCATGCATTTCATGAATCCAGCGAACTACATGCACTTCTTATATTCCTTTAATTCCTTAAATTCCTTAAATCCCGCGAATTCTACGAATTTCCCGAATTCCATCAATTCTTCGAATCACATAAATTTCGCGTATTCCTGAAATTAAGTGATTTCTGTAAATATCTTGAATTCCTTGAATTTTGCCAACTTCTTCACTTGAGGGAATTTTCTGAATTCCTTAAATTTCATGATTTCCGTGAATTGCTCAAATTCAATAAATTCCGTAAATTCCGCGAATTCTGTGAATTCCGAGGGTTTCTCGAATTTCGTAAATTCCATGAATTCTGCGAAGTCTTTGAATCTCATGAATTCCTAAAATACCACCAATTCCGCGAATTCCATAAATTACTTGAATTCGTTAAATATCGTAAATTAGTTGGCTCCTTTCTTCTACTCCAACTTTGAATCCTATATGCCCCATCAATAAAAAATGATTAAATTGTTATTTCCACTTTCGTTTAAACAAAAAATGTTATATGTTACTTACTCTAGTAGCATTGAAATGTCACAAAAAAGTTTACTGTAAATTTTTATAATTTGGATTTTCAGGTTTACTTTGGAAACGAAAAAAGCCACCAAGTCTTTGTCCCAAAAAATACGAGTCTAAATTTTCTTTACGTAAAAGAATTAAGAAAATGTATTTTTTTCCTAAACACCATTGTTTTTTCAGTTCAAAGCAATTATAATTCAGAAATGCTCTTGGAATAAAAACGCAGCCAATAAAGAAGTGGATTACTTCCACTAATACTATATACTACTATAATTTATATCAACTGCACCTACCTCGGACTGTTGATGAACTTTGAGCGAGGTGTTCACGATCTCGAGCTGCAATGCATAATATATAAAGTTTGAAAAAAGAAAATTTTTAAACGAACGTTAAAAGATTGCCATTGGTCCGAAATGAAGATAGCCCAAACATAATCGCAAAATCAGATAATATTTAAATTGTTAACGCATGGCTTGCACTTATAACTGCATCAATGGAAAATGAGTAGTATTGCATCAAAGGTCGATCACCTTCGATTTTGTTCAAACATATATATTAGTAGTATTTTTTAACGTTGAATACGATTGGTCCTTTTTACCCTAGCAATTGTCGATTTTTTACTATGCTTTTAGAAATAAAGTGATATTTATAGGCGTGCTTTCGAATTTCAAGCCATTTCGATTGTCGGCATTAACGACGGGTAGGCACTTTAAACCCCTTTCGTAAAGTTTCCCTGTTAATAATGAATGCGACGGTTCATTCAATCAAGGAAAAGAAATTTCAATTTTAATCCATTCAATTTGCCACGAAGGTTCACATAAGTAGTGCGTAATTTTCAACGGAAAAATAACACGGGTTTCCGACATTTCCACCTAGCGATGCAGACTGCCTGTAGAGTCGATCTGTCCGCTTGTAACGAGGGGAAAAATCACGAACCTATCCGTAAGGCCAGTAGCGCAATTAAAAAATACGTAATTCCCATAATAATAGAATGCAATTATGAATAAAGAATAGCCCACAGTCGGAATCGGTTCGAATTCGAAGGCACCTGACCTCTTTTTAAACTTTTACATAGCCGCCGCCCACGCAGCCCACTAAAAATCATCTAAATCGGAATAGATCTCCGCAAATACTTACCTTAAATTTTCTCAAAACATTTTCCGCTAGAATTTTTTAGGACATTGCTTTTTAAGTGAGTTTTGGGGGTTTACTTTGTAAAAGCAAAAAGCTACCACTTTTTTCTCCATGCGAAAAAATGCACGTTTAAATCTTCTATACAATAATTCAGATGCTTTAATTTAGTTAAAACACAAATCTTGTTTCAAAAGCCTTCAGTGGCCAATTTCCTATTCACCCTACACTCGTTTTGCTACCCGTGTATATTGTTTTTATAACTTTTTTTTTTATTTTCTTTTATGTTTTTTATAACTTGCCATCCATTGACTCCATACTCTTTCAAGACTTCCCAAAGTTTACTTCTATCTACCTTGCCAAAAGCTTTATCTAGGTCAACCAATGCACAGAAAACTTGTTTTCCTACTCTCAAGCTTTTTTCTGTTATTTGCCTTAAGCTAAATATTTGATCCGTACATGACCTTCCTGGCATAAAACCACTTTGGTCTTCCCAAATCTTTGCTTCTGTTAATTTCATTACCCTACGAATGAGTATTTTTTAGTATATTTTACTTACAGTACTTAATAAGCTAATCCCTCTGTAATTATTTCAGTCGCCTTTATTTCTCTTTTTTTTGTATATTATTACGATAATCGCTTTTTTCCAATCGTCTGGGACGTCTCCCGTCTCGAAACATAAATTTATCAATTCGCGTAGTCTATGCGGTATATATATGCCGCCTTGCTTAAGCATTTCAGCGTTAATACCGTTTACCCCGGCCGCCTTGCCGTTTTTCAAATTCTTAATTATATCCCTAACCTCAGTGACACAGACATTCTCAACTGAGTTTTCTGGCGCATCGTGTTCAACATCGCAGTTGTGGTGTCCTATAGCTTCATCTCCTAATTGTCTCTTAAAATTATCTCTGAATGCCTCTAGTATTCCGTCTGCATCATATACCATTTCCCCTATACTATTTCTCATGTTCACAAATTCTGTACTTTTGTTTCCTTTCATTTATTTATAAAGCAGTTTCCTGCTTCCATTTTTTATACGGTCTTCCCATATATGCTTTCGATTATCTTATTTTGGAAATCTATTCGGACTTCCGGTTTCTGTAGGTTCTCCATTTTGATTCGCATTTGTTTCGGTTTCTTGGTTCTATTTTTGCTCCATCCCCGACCTAAGTTAATTTTTGAGATCAGAAGGTAATGATCAGTAGTGCATTCAAGATTCCTCATGACCCTTGTATCTTTAACTAACTCTCTTAGTCTTTCATCCGCAACAACAAAGTCAATTATACTGCTGCTATTTCCTTTAGACCAGATGTACATGTGGACATTTTATGCCTAAACCAAGTATTTGTAATAAACAGACCCCTTTCGAAGCATAGACCAACTAATTTATCTCCTTTATAGTTTGTTCTTGGATCCCGAAAATTACCTAGTACTCTTTCTGTATCCTGATTTTGGATGCCCACACGTTCATGTCTCCTAGTAGAATTATTTCTTCTCTATGTTCGCAAATCATTTAGAGTGTCCCAGAAGGCGTCTTTCACTTCTCTGGCATCACTATCAATTAGCGCGTAGCATGCTATGATAAATAGTCTTCTGATTTCTACTTTCATTTTAGCCCACAGCAGTCTGGGATATACGAAATATTGGTCTCCGAGATGCTGCTTTGCTCTTTTATTCAAAATCAGACCTTCTCTTTGTTTACCATGTGATTCACTGTCTACTTCTGACCATTTTTCAAATCCGCCTTTCAACACGCCGTTTTTTATGTCTTTCGTTTCGCATCCCTTTTTCTTTGTTTCAGGCACACATACAATATCTAGTTTTCTCACGTCCATAGTTTCACGCAATTCTTTTACCTTGAGATCATTTACCCCCCTAGAATTCCAAACACCCAGTCTCCACTTAAATTTTGATTTTCCCCCTAAATTCCTTTTTTTTTAGTTCAAATAAATTATAATGTAGTAATGGACTTCGGCTAATGTTTAAACAGACAAAAAATTGGATAACTACTACTTTTACTACTACTACATACTAAAATACTATACCATATAAACTGCTTTTACCTTGTACTCTGTACAAGGTTTACAACTTTGTACAACTCTGTACGATGTTTTTACCATTTCGATCTGTGATGTATAATATAGAAATTTCCATTAATGATTTTTTTAACGAAAGCCAAAAGATTAGTATTGGTCTGAATAAAAGGTAGTCTAAACCTCTTCACAAAATCAGGTAATATTTAGAATACTCACACATGACTGGGATTAATGGAAAAATGTGAATTATTTCACGCGGAGCACGAATCTGGCCGAATAAATGATTTCTCACAGTTTTTCAGATATCGTGCTTTTTACTCTCGAAAATTTCGATCTTTTTGTATGTCGTTTGGAATATACTGATTTCTAACGAAGGGTTTCACATTAAAAATGCTCGGTTTTCGTAAAAAATTTAAAAAAAAGTACTTCCCTAACTAAATTCTTTTAATATGACCTCAAAATTAATTAAATCATCACTATCTGCTTAAACCGTTTTTTTCCTATTAATCGCAAAAAGTTATTATTTTTCGAGACAAAGCATTTGTATTTATGTGGGCTAAGGGGTAAGTGATGTCCCCCTCTGACACTTAAGCTATTAAGCCTATTTTTCCCCACCTTTGTTCATTTCGAGGGCAGTACCCCGAATCGGTGGATTTCCTTGTTTCCAATGTTCTGGAAATATCCGGAGCAGATTGGATTGCTAGCAGGCCACAGAAGGAGAATATATCCAGCTTAGCGAAGCGATTCCTCTCAGGTCATCAGTTAGATGCACATATTCAAAGCACTGTCATGTTGTGTTACGCAAGTTTATGTGTGTTCGTTGCTGTGTGTGTTCATTACTCAAAATCGGCCCGCGAGCACTGAGGCTGAGTGCCCCGTTGGGCCTCAAAGCGTTAGGAGATCGCTGACTGATTTTCGAGTCTTCTGAAAATCACTTCGAGTCCCAAGGCTAGTCCCTCGACATTGGGTTTCTACCTTGGTACTTGAGCAGCCTTTCTCGACAGGACTAATAGTTTCAGGTGGGTTCCGAACCACCAAAGTCCCGAAAGAAGTGCATAGAAAAATGTCAATCAATGCTGCCTCAAGCATCGAAGACCAGTATTTCCCTTTTAATCATATAACGTTTTTGTTGTGGATTTGATGACACAATTAGCGATTTATAAAATTATTATTTTTGTTTAGGGTATTTTTCAATTTTTGAAACAATTTTTGTATGTTGTAAATCTTACAAAGTTTGTTTTCTCTTAAACTAATATCACAAGTAATGATCGTTTATTCATTATAATGAATGTTCAAAGTGAGATTGTGCGTGAAAGAGAGTTAGCAACTATTTAAGAAATTAATATATCTCACTTCTCCTTTTCAATGACAAATATATTAAATCAGAAATATTAAGTTTGAAATAATTTAACATTTTTAACAGAAAAATTATAATTTGCTGTGAAAAATTATTTCATGAATATTCCTTAAGACATTTTTATCTTTGATTCACAAAAGCGCTTAACAGCTACAAAAAGAATGGGATTTAATTTTCCCTAAAACAAATAATTAAGGGGAATGGCCAAATAAAGGAGGATGGCCAAATAAAAATGTTCCCTACTTCAGAGGGCTTCGGTGTTCCCAATACTATTTATATGGGATTCGTAAGCTTCCATGTTTCGCCACCCGAGATAGCACCTTTTTATTTCGTCCTACCGAGATGGCACCTGGTCATTTAGTCACATCGACGTATAAACTTAAATCTCCATATTCTTACAATGATTCAAAAAATTTATATATCTAAAAATCTTAAAGAAACGTCACTTCTGAATCTTTATAAAATCAACTTTGTTATCTTTTCATCCAAGCTGTTTTCAAAAATCCTGCTAAACAAAGTATGGAACCAATAAATGTTCATGAGAAAAAAAAAATCAGTGTCCAGTATTCAGTTCAGCAAACGTCTGTTGGATTCTATAAGTGCTCTGTAATTTATCCTGTCCATCTTTAACTTCATCACAATATTCAAAATTAAGTTTTATACTTTTACTATCTCGTGCCAGGCATTATATATAAATCCTAGGGATCATGTATAATGTCTGGATTATATACCTTTCTTGTAATATATACGCATAGAAAGATATGACAAATTAAGTCGACTAATAGTTTAAGCTGAATTAATCGGATTTGTCAGCAATTACATGTCATTATGAAATTGCATATTTTCATCATTTTTATAATTCAAGAGCTACATCATTTTATGTGGAGCATAAAGACGAAATTAAGTTCCTATTAGAATATGTAGTTTTTAAGTAAAAATTCGAATCTTGTTTCAAGTGTCTTCAAGGACCAACGGTTTTAAATTTTTTATAAAAAATCATAGCAATTTGCTCTTAGTTAAAAAAATATCATGTACTTACACATATTTCCTGTTGACAATGACAGCTCTGTTAATGCGTGGAAGTGTCCTGGATGTGGTGTATCTGCATCTGTAAAATATTGTCAAATAAAGTCAAATTCGAAATTAGAAACACTAAAAACCCCTTTATACCAAATTTCAGAAAAATCTGTAAAGATGTAGCAACTTCAACCGCCATATTGGATGTGAATTTAAGATCTCGTTTGTACCAAGTTTCATATAGATGTGACAAGAAATCGATTTTTCGTATTTTTTGTTGTGCCGTTTAAACTAAAAAGAGACATAAGTGACATTTTTATGAAAAATGAGATTAAGGTATCGACGGATTCGTGAGATAAAGTTACATCTGTCTTAATGAAAATTATTAAATATATGAATGCGTATTGAAAAAATTAATTGTTTACAAATGAGGAAAATCAAATAGGTTAAGAATCACAACATAACAAGATATACAAGGCACTTAGCGTGTCCTAAAATTTGTATAAGGCATGTCATACTTCATCATCGTACAAATAAAAAATAAGTTAAAAAAACTTTGTGTCTTTCCTTGCATTGTAAAAATGACCGAGTGTGGAGCGTATTTCCCAAGGAGAAGAGTCGTTTGCCTTTACGTATGTATTTTAGACTTTTGAAATAGCCCAGGCTTTGGTCGAAAATCCAAGGGAAATAATTTCTTCCTGGTCAAAGGCATTGTCCGCAAATGACTTTGTATATTTTGCCTTGTATTTTAGACTTTCCACGACTTGTATAAAATCGCAAGTCCATTTTCGAATAGTAAGGGTTTAAAAAGTCAATTTTTTGTTGCAAAATTTTAATAAGGACATTAATTTCACTTAAAAATTGTCTCTTCATAATTCATAATTTTATTCGACATTAGAATTCTTTGGGTAAACAATTTGACTCGATTTTCTCATTGCAAGGGATATTGGCTTCATGTATCTTTTTAGATTTTGCGGCAATATTGGATTCTGGCCAAATATGTGGCTACTAGCGGAACTTCAGCTCGGTGTTCTGGTTTCAAGGAGACGCACGATGGATGATTTCCTTGAAGATTATTTTCTAGTGTCCTTAAAATGTATGTAGATTAAGCGCGAAGAAAAATTTAGGAAATGAACCATATTTCTAAAAACAACTTAGCAGAAGTTTGCATCTTAGGAGGGCCAGAAAGCTACAAGAAGCTATAGAAACACAGCAATTTCGATCACAATTCATACATCCAGCAGAACGTCATCAAAGTATTCAAAAGTTTCCGGTAAATGACAATAAAAGTTTCAAATTTAACAAATTTCCGCAAATTATGTATATAAATTTCTATGCATTTTAGAAATTTTAACTTGAGCTACTGCGTATGCAGCCAGCATAATTGTTATTCAAAATTACCGGTGAATTACTACACTTCACATAAACATCCTTAAATGCCCATATATTTTTGTAGATTTTCCCAAATTTGTATACATTGTTATCAATTATGACAAAAGTGACCAATTTAAATACACTGCTGCTATGATATTTGCTTCTCGAGAAAAATCAAGGATTTTCAAGGGCCAACACCGTTCAGAATTTTTTTTTTTTAGTTAAAACAATCACAATATACTAACGTGGAATTCTAGAACTTGATACTTGATTGCTACTACTTGCAAAAAAGTCGTGTTCTACGGGTCGTGTTGATATTCGACGTAATAGTTTCACCTCATGAGCTGCATCTGTAAGATACAATATATTGATTTGTATTGAAGACTTTTATCTAGAATAACCAAAAATGATTTGAAGCATTTTCGTCAATTTTTTTGGCTTGCTTCATTTAGCAAATTTCTACGAATATTATAAATACGCAAGTTTTTTCAGTTTGAAAAATTATAATATACTAACCTTGAATTGTAGAACTTGAAGATGGATTGCAAGAAGGTCCAGCAAAGTCGTTGGTTTGTTCAGGCTGTTTTTCTATTTGAGCTAATAGTGGCATACAAAAACTTCTATCTGTAAGGTATAACATTGGGATTTTTACTTTCAAAAATTGTCAACGAACCCCAACAATTTAAAAACGGCAAAAAAAGTAATCGTAACATTTACAATATAATCGGTAAAAATATGTCCAACATGACATTTGAGAAGATTTAAAAGTTTTCAAAGTTTTAATGTTTTAAATTTTCTAAAGATTTCGATATATTTTACTAGAGTCTAGGTAAAATGCACAGAAAATCAAAAGATCTAAAGTTCTTGTAGAATCTACTAAAAAGAAATAAGTTTTATAACTGTGTACTAATCGTGCTGCAAATAATACGGATCCTTTTTCTTCATGCAAGGTAAATACGAACGTGTGCAAATATAACAATTTTAGCAGTCATATTGGATCCTTCGATATTTTCGTAATGCCTGATTATGCCTGTTGAGAAAACGCATAACCTACATGCTGAGTGAATGAAAGCAAACTGAAGCGAATGTCCTGCGACATTTTTATCACTGACTGGAAATGACTGAAGCCGACAATCATTCTAAATATCTTAAATCTTTGGTATATTCTCTGCGACTTTCGCTTGTATCTCATTCTCAATATACTGATTTTTCTAGTACTCGAATTGACCTAATGATTCTAGACGATATTGATAAGGTTGTCTCCAACGAATGGCTTTTTATTCCTTTCGCTCCAACTACGGCTTGTTTAAAATAACCTTTCAATTTCCTTATGATTTAAATTAAACGCTAACTCAAAGGCGCCTGCGTGATCTCTCTAATATTCATGAACATACATTCCACGAACATCGTATGATGTATGATTAGGAAAAAATATTTTTGGATACAGGTACAAGTAATAAAAATAACTTTGTGACTAATTACCTAGTCACTGCATTCAACCAATTTTCTCTGTTACACGTTCCTAATAGTTTTAATAAATCTTCTCTGTGGATCGCCTTCAAAATTGAAAATCTGATGAGGAAATGTGATGGTAAACGTCGACTTGCAAAAAAAAAGTTTATACCTAATCCCGCCCACGCACGTATCTATGGATAGTAATGTTTCGCCTGATGCCTTTTTTCACATTTCCACTTCCAGACTAATCATCATGATCTTTTACGATCCCTCTTATTTAACATTTAATGACTCTAAGTTCTTTTTCAATGACATCACACCTGAAATACTTTTGGAAAAAACACTTAAAATTAAGTCAAATACTATTGGGACTTATGGAATCTCAATAAAAATGAAAATCTAAGGTCATTCGCCCGATGCAAACAGGTTTTTGACCTAACCATATCAGCTTTACTACATCGATTAAAGTATCGACGGATCGAAAATTAGACACGGATAACAAGAAGATCACGATTATTGTTCTGTTTGATTTTTAGAAGGTTTAGGATATGGTTAACCATAAGTTACACCAAAAGGGTTCACAACTTTTTACGTGTCAGAATCTATAATTAGATTATTTAAATTCTATTTTAATAAACGGTTTTAAAGAACTAAAAATAATTGTGGTAGGCTTTGCGACTGGTGGGAGGTCAAGAGTGGGGTTTATCTGGGCTCCATTTTGGCACCCCTTCTCTTCAATTTGTAAACCTCGGACCCTGAAAGTGAACTTCAACATTTCAGCTAACACAAATATACTGAAGTTTTAAAATGTAGTAATTGAGAACCAATTCTTCACTAAGTAGATAAATTGTTCTAGTCTAGGAGGATATCGCTCGTGTGATTAAGCCTGGAAGAATCGACTTACTCTTCACCCGGAGAATTATCTTATTTTCTTTGAACTATCTAAATTATTTTAATTCCATCAATTTCTTAAAGATCTCAAATTTCTAGCAATCTATGAATAACTTGAATTCTATTAATTTCTGGAAAGTGAGTGTGTGCAAAGTGACGTAGGGTAGGTTCCAGACGTACGGGATTTTCAACATTTGGCACATTTCAAAACTTTTTCTGCCATTTCTTCTTTAGAAATAGGAATTTTCTGAGTAAATTATAAAAAAGTGTATTATCTAAAAATCTAAATTTAGGGCGCAAAATATATCCAATCAACTACGAAGTATCGATAAAAACTAATTTTAATGGATTTTTGATAATTACGTATAGAGTGATGGGTGCAGTTTTGATGTCCAGAATTAATTATGAATTTTGATTAAAAAAATCGCTTAAAATGATCCATTAATTCTTTAACAATCTTTAAACATTTTCGACCTATTTTTGACCCACGCATGTACAAGGCAACTTTTTTTCACGCGTAATCATTAAAAGGTCTCCAGGGGCCAACCCCGTTATGTGAAAACAATTTATTTGGCAGTTAAGATATAAAATTGGGACTTTTTTCAGAGTGTAAGCAATAGTTTGTTAGTTGAGAAAAATATAATATACTAACTTAGATTTGTGGAAATGGAAGCTTCATTTCCAGAATCTGAAGCATTGTGAATGGTAGGTTCGCGCCCTGTTGATATTCGAGGTAATTGTTGCCTCTCAGCACCTTCATCTGTAAGATATAATAAAGGGATTTTTATTTAAGAAATTTTCTAGCAGACCCCAAAAACTTCAAATTGACCACCTCAAAACCTCCCTTATGACACATGCAGAAAAAGGATTTGTAAAATTTGCAACATGATCGGTAAACATATAGAGAGAATTATATTTGAGACGATTAAAAGAAGTTTAAATACATCTACTAATATTCTGTAGGTTTGACCTAACTTACTGTAAAATATACAAGTGTATGGAAAACGCCGACATAAGTAGATTTTGTTGCAGGCTAAAAAGTCAGGTTGTCCTAAGTTGTAATTATCTTGTTGTAAATAATACAGATCCTTTTTCTTAATTCAATTATCAGACGAATGTATGCTTGATTCAGTATTATTTAAAAAATTATTTTTAATGACTTTTAAATCTACGCGAAAAAAAAACTCTTATGAGAAATTTTAGACAATAATGTCGAGTTTGGCTGAATTAAAAATAAAAATTGAATCATAAAGCTGCAGCCGAATATTTTAATTGACACGCCTCTGACCCAATTCACTTTTTGTATTGATCACTACATCTGTAGCATTGATACTTTTAACTTGAGGGATTTACCTGTTATTAACGACAAAATCTTGAATAAAGTCTGCGTCATTAAAAGAACGCCACTCTCGGCGGATTCAATGAAAACTTTTGTTTACTATACTATTCAAATTCGTTTTAATTCAAATAGTAAAATTGCTCATAAAATGCCTCAGTATTTACAAAGTCAGGTATCCTTTTTACGCAAAAGGGAAAATGAAGCATTTTATTACCAAGAATATAAGCAAGACACTGCACCGATCATGCCACCGATTTCAGCAAGATTACCTTCGCAGTCAGCTAAACATGCCAACATGATTCATCTAGGGAATTGACAAATTTACCGAAAAGTCTTTTTAAGGCTGAATAATTCAGCAGGAACTAATACTACTCTCCCCAGTTGGCCTACCGAAGATGATATGAGATGGCAGTCTTCCTACTTAGCGACAATAAAAGTAATGATAATTCAGTACGTTTCCGTTCCATCCAGATTGGAACCAGCAGGCCCAACCAAGTTCGAACTGACATATCTCGGGATAAATAGACTTTGATCCACTCATTGATTTTCAAATTGCAGCCGAGAGTCTCGCAAAAATAAATATTGTTAAATAGGTAATAGAATTAATTATGTACATTAAAGATTTCCAGAAAAATAATAAAACATTTTGAAAAGGAAAGAGCTTTTTCAACAGTCGAAGAACGCCTTGGACGGCGAGTAAAATTGATTCAGGATTCACAAGAAGTGAAGCAAGTTATCGCCACATTTACTAACTTGTCAACGCCAAGATCAGATAAAATCAACAACTTTTCGTGGAAGAACTTCACTTCTATGCACCATAATCTAGTTCATATATTCACTACTTTCTTAAACATAGAACAAATATTCGGCAGTGATTATTAGAAGGACACACGATACCGATTCCTAAAACCGACGATGTGTATAGTACAAAGAACTACCTGTCAATAGCTTGTTGGAACAACAGCTACATCATATTAACTCGCATCTTCAAAGAGAGGATATTAACATGTGCTCCATCAATCCGTCAATCGCTTGGATTGAGTACCAGATTTCGATGCATCCAAGTATAGTGAGATGTATGAAAGAGCCTATGTTCTTACGGCGACCAAGGTTTGCCCTAACATCTGACAAAAGAGATCTGACTGCCCGCTTTGTCACATATAAGAAGAGGGCCTTCCAAAGGAACACTGTAAGTTCAATACTTTTCTTCGTCTCCGTTTTGCCTCTATCTATTGTGTTCCATGATAAAAGCTCTGGATAGCTATTTGGCTATCAACATCATTCTAGCCACAGTTTATAGGTACTCTACAGAAACTAGGATGAGCTCTGGACTGAACAAGTTGTCTGAGTTTACCTACACAATGGAATACTAGAAAGTACATAATCGTGTAACAATCAGAATGTTCAACTCATATGCGGAAATACCATGCAAAATTTTATAAATGGAGAAACAAATGCATATCGTGGAATACCACAAGCGGCAATCCAAAACGTACGTGTATTAAAAACGGCCCTTGAAAAAGGGTAACGCCAAATTCTAACGAAAATGTGAGCTTCCAAATCGTCTGGGAAACATAAGATCCAAGCGAGCAATATTCGGGTCATTCCTGTACTGCTTCACACGCTTGATTCAGTAAAATTGAACGTCGGACAGTAGAACTACTAGTTGACCAAAGCCCAAGTCAGATGATGACAATTTAGCGAAGTCATCATCCTATTTATATCTTACGTACATCATGTATGCATCCTTAGAGACAAAGGATGTAGCGGTTCGTTAAACTTGGAGTGTCTTGAATGAAGATCGATTTTTACTTGATTCTTCTCAGATTTTAATAGTACAGATTCTCTTATGCGGCTCGTACGTCAACATGAAGTTTTTTGATGAAATTGTACGAGATTATACGTAGAGAAAAGCTATTCATGGTTTTGTTCTAGCTTGTTTCTCAGGTCTACTGGATTACAAACAGAGATTGAGAGATTTCTTGTTGCCTGCCAAGTCAATGTTATAGACACCTTTGTTCAACTCGAGCACATAATGGCTGTAGCTGTAGGCGACACCAACTGTTGAGCAAGCAAGCAAGAGCCAGAAACACTTGGACATGTTATCAGTGGATGCTTAAAGCTACAATAACATAGAAAGATACAATGCAACTCTAAAAGTTTTATATTACCATCTTTTGCATTTCTATCCTATTGATCTAATGTCCGTCTTCACATGCGCCCAGGGGAAACTCTATTTCGCTGTGAAGAATGATCAGTGTAACATCTACTCGAATTTATCGTTTTTCACCACTCAACGTTTTAGTGCTACAAAGCATGATATTGTCCTTCAATATCTGGAGACAAAGCTCATTTACGTGATTGAATTTTTGTTTCCAGTAAATGGTAATATTACGGCAAAAGGGGAAGACAAACTGGCGATATGTTAAGTACTTCTTTTCGGACTAACCGGGCTGTACCAAGTCTACAATTTCGATCTTGTATTTCTCATAATCGGCTGTTATCGAGGTTTGTACGTTCCGGTAATGTCAGTATTAGCGGGCTTAAGAAACCATGATCGTACCTCCTGAAGCTTGCAACTTCTCTATAATAATATTGAAAAGTCTTAAATTAAAATATTTAAAAATTATTTAAAATTTTTTTAAATTTATCTGCTATATCATCAGAGATTGTACCTTACCGACAGTAGATCAACCCTCCAAACCATGAAGGCAGAAAATCCACACAATATCGATCAAGTTAAGAATATTCAATAACAGAAAAATGCTTAACGTTTTAATAAGACTAGATCCTACTCCCTTTTCACTCCCAATGGAGTGAAGATGGAGTAGGATCCTTTTTTTCAAGAAATAATTTTAATTTAAAAATATTATTTTCCATCTAGTCTTATTAAGACGTTAAGCATTTTTCTGTTATTGAAGATTCTTAACTTGATTGATACTGTGTGGATTTTCTACCTTCGTGGTTTGGAGGGTTGATCTACTGTCGGTAAGGTACAATCTCTGATGATATAGGAGATAAATTTTAAAAAAATTTTAATAATCACTTGTATCATTAACACCTAGCTAAAAATTAGCGTTATGTTCTTGAATTAGGAGTTCTTATTCTGATCCCTCTAATAGCTTAATTGGAAAAGCACCTGACCGGGAATCAGAAGTTTTGTGGTTTGTTTCCCAATGGAGTGAAGATGGAATAGGATCCTTTTTTTCAAGAAATAATTTTAATATTTATGATTGTACATTCCTCCAAAAGACAAATGTTAATCATGGGATGACTTACAAATATTTATTTTTAAAATTTAAGAATTTTTAATTGTAGCTCTTCAAAATGGTAAAAATTTTAATTTTCGTTTCTTTAAATGAAATATTGCACAAATCCTATGGGAAGCAGCCCTCTTTCAAATTGACTTAAGCTGTGGGAAAATGAAGTTCTCGTCACCCTGAACAAAAGTATCCGTGGAAAAAAAAAGATCTTATAAGTAGTTTCGGAATTATGGGACCTAAAGGTCCCAGATTGTTAATAATTTGCGTCTGTAGGAAAAAAATTTTCTTAGACCTTGGAATCTGTTGTGCATTAATTCACTGGTAACTTTAAATAAGGGTTCTGATAGACGCATACGCAAGAGCACAGTCTACAACTTCTTTAATTTGGAAGAAGACTGTTAATTGAAAAATGAACGAAGCCCAGAAAATCGACAAAAATTGTTCGCATCTTTAAACTTCTTCGTGTAGATTCTTAAAATTAAATACTCATCTATTCTAAAAAACTTTCAAGTTAAATTTCTGCAATTTTGAAGAGTTGAAACTGACAATTCATGAATTTTGAAAATATTTAAATACAAATTACTCAATTTTCGCAAATCCTATTTTAGATGTATGTGATTCGAAAGTTTTTTTTTTGTTTGAAAAGTTTAATTTTGAAGAATTACAAAGGAAAATCCTCCAATTTTAACGGTTTGCAGTTAAAAGTCAAGAGTTTTTAATTGTAATATTTAAAACTTATTGTTTTTGAAATATAGACCATTAAGATTATAGCGCCTTTATTTGCCAAAGAAAAATCTAACATAGTATTTAAATAATATATTCACTTTAAATACTATGTTAGCTTCTTGTTAGATAAATGAAGGCGCTATTTTTAATGATCTATATTTCAAATATCATCAGTTTTAAAAATTGAAATTTAAAACTCTTGACTTTACAGTGTTTCCGGTTCATTTTAAAAACGGGCAAATTTACAACATTTTCGTTCCACGAAAAAATGCGCAATTTCTTTTACTATACCAGCATGTATTTCCGGAGTCAAAATTTGTAAATCATTTGAAAGTCTCCAGGGGCCAACGCCGTTCAGTGAGAACAATTTATTCGCGGTAACGAAATAAAATATGGATTTTTCTTCTGAATCCCTGCAATTTTTTGTTATTTCAAAGAAATTATAATATACTAACATTGATCAGCTCGTCTTCTACGCTGCCGCTGCCTTGGGGGTGGACCTCCATGCGACTGCTGATCACTGCCGTCTGTAAAATAAGAAAGGGATTTTTATTATAGAATTTTTTCCATAAATCCTATAATTCTCCTAGTGGTTTAAAATACAGAGAAGCTAAATATAGTTTCAAAGTCAGTCGATATTTGAAAAAATAGAATGTTCCTAAAGTCGATGAAGCAAATATATTTTGAAAATCTAGGGATTCAAAACATTTCTGGAGGTTTATGATACTTTACGGAAATGTATGGAAATTTTGTATTCAATTTTGATAACAGTTCTGATGGGCGCATGCTGCCGTATAAATAATGACCTAGCGTGAGGACTGTAAACAAAACTAGAAATCTTCCCCTTCGCAGCATTGAAATTGCCATTTTTTTGCACTTTGTTTCGTTTTTACAAAATCTTGATTTGGTTATTTTCCTGGTTTATTAAAAAAGAATTCTGTACAAATTTTTAGAACTTTTTTGGATTAACAATTTTTGCTTTTTAATTTTTGCAATACCTTCTGTTTCTTTTCAGAAAAAATTAATTTCTATTATTTAATTACAATTAAAATAAAAACTACGCATGATATCAAAAAGTTACTCATTAAAAATTGGGAGATGCATTTTTGATGCAGAATTTTTTTCACTAATTTCTTTCGTAGCTTATGCGATTAGTCCAAAAATTTAATCTATCAATTTTTAAGATTTTTTTTTACGAATAAACCAAAAACTACGGGCTTGATAAAAAAAATAATAAACAATTTGTAGACCGTTTAGGGAGTCTAATTTTTTTTGTTTGCATTTTTTGTATATTTCATAGTTTGACCGAAAAATGTAATTTTTCCCTATTTTTGTACAATCAAAATTTTAATTTTCAATTTTTCTAGAAAATTCAAAAGGTTGTTATAATTATCCTGTCTTAAAATTGTTAAAAAAGATTTAACTTTTTAAATTTATAGCCGACATGGCTGATTAACGAACTAGTTGACAGCTATTTTTTACATAAAACCAATAGCTTCTTAATAGTATGGAAATTTAATAATTTATGTCATTGTTATAATCATTATTTTAGAGAGAAACTAGAATTTATCATCTTTAACACAAAAGGTACTTTTATTCATAAAAATGATTTGAAAATACACTAAATAACAATTTCCGTAATTGTTCACAATAATTCATATTAAAAATATCACAATCTGCCGTTTTAGAAATTCAAAAAATTTCAAATAAATAAGTAGAGATTCAGCACTCGAATCAATGTTGTATTCAAATTATGATTTCTATAATATTGAATAAAGAATCAAATGTTTTTGGCAAGAACTTTTTTGCAT
Organism: Belonocnema kinseyi; assembly: GCF_010883055.1. Lineage (NCBI taxonomy): Eukaryota > Metazoa > Arthropoda > Insecta > Hymenoptera > Cynipidae > Belonocnema > Belonocnema kinseyi. The sequence continues at coordinate 75,711,466 of NC_046657.1, read as the reverse complement.
GAAGCATAAAGAGAAGTTTGAATTAGGTTTGATAAGAATAGTAATTCACTAACTTGACTATTTATTTAATAATTTTCATTAATGTAAACAAATTCAGAAAAAAACATGAGTCCTTTCAAAAAATTTATGATTACAAATTTGTAGCTCATTTTTAAATGAGAAATTCTTGTATGTTCATTGTTACCAATAGCTTGTTTTATTTGTCCAAACATTTTATTTTTTTTTTAATTTTTAGTGCTGTTTTTTACGAATGAAACGAAAACTGTGTATTCGACCTAAAATTATTACTGATAAATTTTGTAGCTCTTTTTTACGTGTCCAACTTTAGTTTTTTTTTGTACCTTGTGTACTATAAAAAGGGTTTCTTAACAAATTTGCCGATCTTTTTTGGGTGCTTAGTTCCTTTTGCTAAAAACCTGGAAAAAATTGACATATATTCTAATTCATGAAAAAGATTTTTTTTTTGTTCATGAAGTAGGAAGCTGGATCTAGGTACTATTAATCTTAATCAGAAAACTAGTTATCTGCATTTTCAGGAATATTGGGCTTGCAGTTTTTTCTAAATCAGTACTTCCCAATTTCCATACACTTTTTAACTTTCTCTAATATTATCAGTCATGTTCATTCTTACATTTGTATGATATACATATTCCCACTCTATATCCGCTTTGCGTTCTTGGAATAATTTGAAATTAAGCCGCTTCTATTGCTACAAATAATAGTAATTTATACAGATACGGCGCATTCATTACTACTCTAAGTCATTTGGTAAATTACTATTATCATGAATGTTGACTTTGTGAGCATTAAAAACTAATAAGTATCATTCATTTTCACTTGTTGTGATCTTTAGAAAATGATAAGACCAAGACCCTCCAGTTACTGTCGACCAACCGCCCAAACCAGAGGAGGTCAAAATATTTTGGAGAGAAGTCTAAGAAGTACAGCAAAAACTGGCCGAAGACTCAGAGAACATAAATAGCTTTAAGGAGCTGAGTGATGCCGTTATAACATCAGAGGAAGAATGACTACATGCCTACTCTTTACTACCAAAGAGGTGAAAAAAGTATATCTTCTGATGGAAGAAGTTTCTTTCAACTCATCAGCATTTAGCCCGTATTTTCAACTCATAATTAGAGTCAGAAAAGCCAATTTCGGAGTGGTTGGTGAAAGGACGCAAATACTCCTCCCGAAAATAGGCAACTAAGTTGACCCAAGGAATTACAGGCCAATTACTTGTCTGAACACACTGTATAAGATATTTACAGCTATACTAAATGACAGGATTGTTCGGACAATCGGACCTGTGTGGCAAGAAATGTATGAACCACGCGGCTCAAAGAAAGCCGTAGCAGGATTTTGTGAGAAATTGCTTTTCGAAATATGTGTCTACTACAAACATGCAGCATGCTACGGGCGTGACCTATCGATGGTCTGGATTGATTGAAGGAAAGCTTTCGATTCGACCTTCCATAGACTTATCATCTCTCTTTTGGAAAGCTTAAAGGTTCATTCGCAAATGGTGAGGTCCATAGAGAGATTCGTGCCGTTTTGGATAACCAGATTGACTACCTCATCTCGAAAAATTCGTGTGACAACTTACAAGGTCACCTTTCAGAGATGTTTCTTTCCGGGCGACACAATGAGCCCGCTTTTCTTTTGCGTTACATTATTGCCACTATCTCGAGCATTTCGCCATTCCCAGGGGTACATTTGCGAAAAACCGGCAAATTGAAAGTACAGGGTCACTCATGTATTTTATATGTATTATTTTAAGATCTATGCTGAAAACAAAGAGCAACTTTATCTAGCTCCAGGGACTGTCGAACGATATACCACAAAAATAGTAATAGAATCTGGGTTAGACGAATGTTCTAAGCTTTATTTAAAGCGAGGAAAACTTAATAGCATCCCTGAAGACCTTGAGCATGTCGACAGAAGAGTTATACGGCAGCTTCGCGCTGGAAAGACTTATACATACCTCGGCGTACCACAGAACCGCATTGAGGATGTGATATCTATAAAGGATACTGTTCGAAGTAGATACAAACGGCTCATCAGGCAGATTTGGTCTTCCGAACTGTCGGCTAGGAACCAAGTATTTGCAAAGAACATGCTTGCCGTCCCGGTAAAACTCTATTCATTTTAAGTGGTTCCATGGACGAAGGACGAGCTCAGATTCCTTAATATCGGGACAAGAAAGGTTAAGCACATGAACAAAAGCATGCATCTAAAGTTTTCTATTCGGCGACTCTACATCTCACGCCCTCAAGGTGGTCGCGGATTATTGAATTTCGAATGTCTTCACAACAGAATCATTCTGAGTACATGCAAGCAATCTTCCACAGAAATGTGGAGGATCAGTCAATGTCGTGTGAGCTAACTTTTGCTTTCCTTAAATCACCCGGATTGAACTCTGGAATGGAGGGTTTTATTTTGGCATGTCAAGACGGTGTCATTTCTACCTTCACATGCCGTCCCCACATTTTGAGCCAAGACATTCCCGGTGATAGCTGCAGGGCGTGCCATGCACACCACGAGCATTTAGATCATATACTATCTAGTCGTCCAAATCATTCGGGAACAACCTTTATACAGGGGCACAATGCGGCACTAAGATTGCTTTATTACCATCGCTGCCACTCTTACGGTATCAGCCTTAATATCGCTCCTCTAAATGCTCTTCGGGAAATCGAGTAAATTGTCGAGAATGAGAAGTGCCGTATATACTGGAACTTTATATTCTCGAAAAATGTTTCTTTTGCACACTCGAGGCCTGACATCATTCTTCATGACTTCGAGAAGCGAACCATGTTCTTTATCGAATTTTCGGTACCAACTGACAGAAACATCATAGCGGAGGAGAATTAAAAGAAAGAGAGGTATAGAGACCTCATAAGGGAGTTGCGGCGATTGTACCCGGAATATTCTGCAGAATAATCGTCCTTATCATCGGCGCTCTTGGAGGTGCCAAGCTTTTACTGGTTAATAGCCTGAAAAGCATCCCTGCGTGTGAGAAATATGCTAAAACACTGACGGCAAAATACAGAAGGCGGTCGTCCTTGTGTCGTTCCGTTTCCTCAGGTCGCACCAGACTTTTGCCGGATCGTCGTATTATTGAAAGGTCTTCAAGGGCCAACGATTTTGATTTTTTTATCTTTTAAATCACAGCAATTTTTAATTTATTCAGAAGATTATTATATACTTACGTTCATGATTATTTAGCGTGTGCAGATACGCTAAAGAGCCTCGTATTGGTGTAATTGGTTCTGTAAAATATAATTTAGGGATTTTTATTAAACAGGTTTTACAACGAAGTCTAAAAATTTAAAATCGGCGATCTCAAAATCCTCTTCATAACACACACTCAAAAAAAGATTCGTAAAATTTACAAAATGATTGGTACAAATGTGGATATGAAATCATAGTAGATTTTAAAAGATCTTAATTAAATGTGATTTTCTGTAGATTTCACCTTACTTGTAGTAAAATGTACAAATGTAGGGATAACGTTGACTTTAGTGAATTTCACTTGAAGATAGGTTAAATGCACAAAAAATCCGTAGATTTAACTAAATTTTGTTAAATGTACTGCAAAGTCGTTTAGCTTGAATTTTTGCCACAATCATGCTGTAAATAATACAGATCTTTTTTCTTCTTTTAAGCTTCAGATATACGTGTCTACCATTTTTGCCATTATATCTAATCCTACATTTGAGTTTTGACTAGGTTTGATTTTTTTTCTAAATCCCAGCAATTTTTATTTATTTCAAGAAATTATAATATACTAACGACGATCAGGCTGTCTATTGTGCTCCTGGTTGTTGCTCGATCCTTGACCTTCATATGGCCGATCATCACTTCCATCTGTAAGATATAGTATAGAGATTAATATCAAAGAATTTGTTCAATGAACATAAAAAAATTGTGATTTCTTCATAATAAAGAGAGGTCAAATGTAATGTTAATTTAGCGTGTGGAATATACAGAACACCAAAAATTGGTCTCTTTTGAAGCACTCAAATGGCTTCAAAAGTCAAACTTTTAGTCGGGACGTTTTAAAAACGAATTCTTAAGATCGTCTAATCAATAATATAATTTAATTTTTAACTAGGCTTGTAGCAATATATGGGGTTTTCTAGAAGATCAAACATCAGATTGTAACATTTTCTTGAAGAAATTTTTATCAACAATTTGAAGAATTGTAATACAGTTTCTCATATGCAGTCTTTGAATCACTGCTATTTTATTATCACTTTTAGTCCGAACAATTGATTTAGTTACAATAAAAAATCATTTTTTTTTTAATTTATTAGGAAAACTGTTTATAAAACCAGTAAATTTAAACTAATGCTACTAGTTCTAAGAATTACTTAATAAAATCATTCAAAACTTAGTCAAAATAAAAAAAACAACAATAAATAAAGTTCATTTTCTACCTTTTTTTTGATAAAATTGCTATGTTTGCAAACATTCCATTTGATCAAGTGAAAGAATTGTACAAGGTGGGAATGCATGAAGCAGCACTACAATTTATTTAAAAAGTTTATTGAAGCAATCAATTTTGTTTTTATTCGATTTATTTTTAATTGGCTGGCAAATTTTATTTTAAAAATTTAAAACACCAATAGGACCTATTCTCTCACCTATTTTAGTTTAAATTACCACGAAAGACATAAAATTCAAATCTAGTGATCAAAAAATTTTAAGAAATAGGATTTCAATGCCTTTTTATGCGAAAAAAATAAAGATAAGCCCAAGAATCCTGATTGCCTTCCACTACAGAAGATTGTCATATCGTCGTCAAAAAGCTTTTTCTGACAGGTCGAGAAGTACAGAAAGATAGGTCATTGAATGTAATTAGAAATGACGAAACACTCAAAATAGATCTTTGGGGAAGTTCGTTTGCGAGTTTAGTTTCTCTTGAAAAGTTATCATTTACTCTGATTTGTTTCAAGTTGTACCAGAGGATCGAGCGTAGATCGATGTCTTCGGACAGCAATATGATTTACATTGAAGAATTTTTCTTTTTCCAAAAACCAGCTGAGTCTTTTATTCATAACCTTTTCCGTTAATTTAGACATATTACAAGTTATCGCGATAAATATAAAGCTGCTAGCTTTCGGCTAGTCCTTTACTGGCTTAAAAATTGAAATAATTAAGAATTCTCTCTATTTATTGGGAAAAATTTTTTATATCCAAATTCAGTTGAATAGAGCGAGAGGATAGTCTTTTGATTTGAATGAGAGGTTCATGAGAAGTATATTCGGTATTTTGTCAGGTCCAGGGCTAGTGTTTTTGCAATGATTGAGTGTTGATGTGAGTTCAGATAGAGGAAGAAGGCTCTCGTTTCGACCTTCCGGGCAATAAAATTAGGTACCTAGTTTGCATTACGGGAATTTAAGGCATAGGTATCCGCTAGCTCATTAGCAATTTCTTTCGAAATCTGTTGCGATATTACCATCAGATTTTATTAAGGTTGTGATGCTAACAGTAAATGACGTTCCCTAGATTAGGTTGATCTTTTTTCACACCTCTGAGCTTAGAGTGTTGTATTTAAGAGAAAAGGTATAATCGATCCAAGAATTTCTATTACTTTGCTTATTTATCTTTCGTAAACTGACTCGAAGCTTCCTAAATTAAATTTTGTTCATTTCAAAACTATTCAATTATCTCGACTCTAACATCATTGTGGTTCGAGCCCTTGGAGGGATTTCTGGCTATTAAAATCTCCTAGCAGAATACATGATTTAGAAAGCTGATCAGTCAGTTCTTTGAGCTCCAGAAAACTGATTTCGTACCGATTCGGAATATATATATATTGAAAACGCATGTTTTAGATGGGGTAGTACAGAAAAGGCGACAGCTTCAAATTTAGATTTGAGTTGGAGTTCTTCGTAATTTGTATCACTTTTAATGTAAATTGATACAACCCCACTAACAAAATTTGCTGTTGAGCGATTTTTAAAAATGCACGTAAAGTTTCTAATTGGCGCGCACAATAAATCTTTCAAATTCTTTTCTTAACAATAATGAATAGATGGAAATTAATCTTCAATAAGTAATAAGCAGAGACTCTTCATCAGATCTGATGTTCTCATTACCTCCCAACGATTTTTGAAGTTTGTTAAAAAATTGGGTGCATATGATTTTTGATACCTGTTCTGTTAAGCTCGAATATTTTATCATGGTCATCAGAGCTTGGGAAACATCAGTGTATTCTTTGGATCTAGAAGATCTATTTAAGGCTCTTCTAGCCTTTTCAAAAAAACTTGTAATTTAAAAGTAGTTAATCCCTTATATTCTTTTTTTTTACTAACCATTTTGAAGCGGGTTTGTTCCGGGTTTGGTGGAAGTTTTAAATTTTAGAGGAAGAGCTGGTAGAGTAGGGACGTTCCAGATCTGCATTTAAGGAATCTACGCCTTCCATCATTTCACGGCCTAGGGGTGCAAGTAGAGGAAACTTGCATTATTTGAGGTTTAAAGAGTTAAGTTTAGGTTGGCCTGAGATATCTTTATCTAAAGTTTTGTTGGATTGGATGTCATTTCCTTCTTAAACAGAAGGGACGGTTTTGCAGTTTTCTGTGTGAACAAAGTCTGCTTCGGAAAAACTACCTCTTAGAAAGGTTACTGTAGGAGCTGTCAAGGGTCGTATTTCCATAGTGTGTTAACCTATGTTTCTGGTCGTATCCTTTTCTGGGATGATCGAATACTGCTGGGACTGACAACCCTATTTATCTATAGAGATACCTTGAATAGAGTTAGTAACGATACCCTGGCACTTATTAGGGAATGAATCACGTTCCGCAGCGTCGGCATAACTGTTTATTGTAGAACTGTTGGAGTTATTGTCATTCGCAACTTATAGATTTTTTAAACTAGAGAGTTTACTATTGTTGGGATTCATCATGTATGTAAACAATAAGAATAACAGCAACAACTGGATGCTTTCGTCAACCTAATCCGTTATCAAACAATATTTTTCTTACATTCTCATCTTATAGTGAGAAGACATTAAAGTTATATATAGTGGGACGATGGTCGTGGGGGCTAAAGCTCAGGCTTTGGACCCACTCCGTCGGCTTGCGGGTTCGATTCCCGGTTCGCACTCTGGAAGAGCCTCGGCGGCCCATGCGGTGAACACTAGCCTAGCAAGAGAGTTGTTCATCTCCGGAGAGTCGTGGGACCGGTCCCTCTAGAGAAAAAGGTTTTCTCTAAGTACTTAAAGCTGTTGATCTTGGTGGTTCGGAACCCATATTAAACTGTAGGTCCCCCTTCCACCACCAAGTAAGTGTGTGGGGGGTGTGTAAAGAAATAAAGAAAAAGGTGCAAGAAAAATGTAAACCCTTAGGGGACACATTAGAAGCTTCCATTCCATTAAAGTTATATAGAACTGGAATTCTTCGGTTTTTATCAAATCTTAACGATTTGAGACCCTTTGAGTCAGAGAAAAGGATTTTTATCTGCCTGTATGAAAACATGTATTTCTGTTTGTATCCTCTAGGTCATATGGCATAGTTGCTGTCGACTTAGCCCCACGCGATAATTTTTTATATTTTTATACGAAAAGTATTGAAAATCATGGGAAAATGGAAATTTAACAACCTATCTAGTCTTTCTGTTTCCCCCACTTTTGTGCACAGGGTTTTTAAAATCAGAGGGTCCGTGCTCTAAACCTGCTAACTGATATTGCAGAAACTTTACACGGCGAAGGAAAATCGTCGTATTTTTTGCAATTTAAAATATTTTTTTAGGCCGTAAAATGCTTTTTTCCATTTACTAGATAAAAATAATACTTGTCAGTTTTCTAACATTCAAATTAAAATTGAAAGTTAAATGAAAAGTGAAATCTATACATATGTTATCTACCAGCGGTCCAGCAGTCCTCTCTTGTTATCTACAGTGTTCTACCTGTTTGCGTTAGCTTTCATCACTAAATTTTCTGCGTCTCGCATTTTTAGATTTTTCTGCGTTGTTTTTCGAGCTGAGGGCAAGTTTTATATTTTAAAATTTTTAGAATCGCAAGCGGAAAATAGATATGCTTACAAAATTTAAAATATTTTATTGCAAAAACCTGCTGAGTTTAGACACCGAGATCACAAAGAATTTTCGAACGATGTGAGAAATACTACGGATTTGCCACGAGACGCTATGAGTAGTTGACAGGTTTAGACCGCGAACCTATCCTTCAGATACAAAAACGCGATTTTTAAAAATCCATAAAAAAAATAAAAGCAATTTTGCGGTTTCATCAACGAGATATTAACTGAATTTAAAAAAACGTAGGCCCTTCAATTAAAGGTCAAAGCATCGACAACTGTAATTAAGTGATTGTGAATTCTCTTATGTTAAAAACCCTACGGGTTTAACCAACTTATTCTCATTACGTGTTTTGTGCCTCGAACTCGATTCTATCCAAAAAATGAACTTTTATACATTATATTCAACACTATTATATAAAACGTATTGTATTTTTATTTTTTATTTCGTCCTCCGAGTCATTGCCTGTTGATTTTTGATCGTACCTTGTGTCGTATTGGATGAGTTAGGGAAGAGGGGTAACTCTATTTTTGTTTATGTTTTTTTCTCTGTTTCTGTAGTTTGAAAAATATAAAAAAGTTCACAGGACATCTTTCAGTTATTTTTAGCGTGTATGATTTCTTCATAACATTTTTGGCGGGAAATTTTAATTAAATTTTTTTTAATTTGTGCAATGAAATTTTCGTATGTGTCTGTGGTTTGAAAGGCATGTTGTAAATTTAAGGGTTTAATTCAAATTGATATTCTACCGAAAAAATTCCAGTTATTGGTACTGAGATTCCAGTATACATAACAGTGGTAGTTTGAGTTTCTCATCTGATATAATTTCTATTGTAATGGCCAACAAAATAGTTAAATGTTCAACAAAAAGGAATCAACCTTCATAATAAAAGTTGCATCCAAAAGATTATTTGATAACCCCGAAAATCAATTTTCTAAGAACGGAATAGTTCAATTTTCAAACAAGGAGTTAAATCTTGAAAAAAAAATTAATTTTAAACAACCAAATCTTTTAACCCAGTCGTGGAATTTTCAACTTAAGAATAGGAGTTTTGAACCAAATAGTTAAATCCGTATAAAAAATATCAATATTCTGTCAAGAAAGACGAGCTTTTTCTAACAATTTATATTAATTTTTTACAAAATTCGTAAATTTTAAAGACAAAAGGATAAATTATCTATAAAAAGGTTGAACTAATGACCCAAAAATATTATTTTTGAACAGAAAAGTTACATTTTCATAAAAATAGTTGAATCATTATATAAACTGTTTAATTTTTAATTTAAAAAGTTAATTTTCAACCAAATAGTTAAATTTTTTATTAAACTGTTAAATCCTCAACCAACTGATATTAATTTAGAACCAAGCCGTTGCATTTTTAATAAAAAAAATCATCAACACAGAAAGTGTATTTTTTACAAAAAAAATTCAAATTTGTGGCAAAATACATGAATTTTCCACTAGGGAGGATTAATTTCGCACTATTAAAGATCAATTTTCAATGTAAATATCAATTAAAAAAAAAGATATATTTAACTGGCTGCTTAACAAAATTATTGTTAAGTAAAAAACGTCATTTCAACAAATAAGTTACATTTTTTAGGAACTAGTGTAATTTTTTATCTATGATTATGAATCTTTACAAAATCCATAAAAGAGTTCAACCTAAACATACCTTTTTATCCCAGAAAATTCATTTTGTCCAAACAGAATAGTTAAATTTTCAATCAAGAAGGTAAATCTAACAGAAAAAAATAAATTTTTTGCAAATTAGTTAAACTTTTAACCAAGCATCTGTATTTCTGACAAAAAAAGAGTTTTTTTTGGCAAAATAGTTGCATTTTTATACAAAACAATGTAATATTCAACCAAATACTAGAATTTTCAATCAAAAGTATTTAAGCAAAAAACAAGAATAAGTGGTTTCTTAAGAACAGAGAAAAAATAACAAGTCTTTAAAAGTTTATTATAAGGAAACGTACTAAATGTTATATAAGTTTTTCAAATTAATACATAAAAATTATCAAATAATTAAACAAATTAAATTAGATTATTTAAATAAATTTTATAACATAATTTAAAATTATATTTCGAAATATATTCTAATGATACATACATTTTTATGAAATATTACATAAAAATCTAATAAAATAAAAAAGAATCTATTATACAATTTTATTGTGTTATTATAATTTATTTATTCCTAATTTATTTAAGGAACGTATAAATTTACGCATTATTGTTTGATTAAATTAATAACGGTTAGGGAGGCGATAATGATTGTATAAAATTTAATTCTACATATAAAAACTATAAATCGCTAATTCTACGCGCTGGAATTCAACGCCATCATATTTATCAAGCAAATAAATTATTTCCAACTTTTTGTGTATAAACGTCAGGTGAGTTTTCTAAACATATTTTTGGAATTGTTACAAAAATGGACTTTATTTAAGTAACAGAGTTTTCCATAAAAGTTAAGCAAAAAATCAAAAATTTAATACTTATTATTTGTGATTAAAATGTGTCACTAATATTATTTGTGGACTTGTCAAAGTAGTCCTCTTCACAAGCAGCAACAACACGCCTATAGGGCTGGTCATTCGACTGAGACGGCCCTGAGCACTGAGCACTGCAGTTGACCTAATTGAAGGGTAAATGAAGCAGAAAGGTCTAGTGATTTGGAACCTTCGTGCACATCGAAGGAGCCTTTAACTACACCTCTGCAGAGGTGATCAAGGCGGCCGTGGTCGCACACGGGGTGCCTATTCCAGTCGTGGAATGGACCTGCCACATGTTGGCCAATACAAATCTAACTACGACCAAGGGTGACACAACTTTATGTGGAACCGTTGACTCAGGATGTCCGCATGGGGGTGTTCTATCACACTTGCTGACGTGGCTGGTAGTTGATGAATTTCTTTGTCTACTCACGAGTCAGGGCTTCCACGTCATAGGCTACGCGGACGATATGCTGGTTATTGTGCGCAGTCAGCATCTGAATGCGCTCTTCGGAGTAATGCAGCAAGCACTAAGAATAGTTGATTCATGGTGTAAGGGGATTGGATTATCAGTCAATCCAAGTAAGACGGATTTAGTTGTATTTTCCAGAAGGTACAAGTGGGGAACCACGAGTAAATTGAAATTGGGGGGACTAAAACACGAAATCAAATGGCAAGCCAAATATCTAGGTGTCATCCTGGATAAGAAGCTGTTATGGAACGAGCACGTGGAAAACAAGTGCAAAAAGCTAGTAGCAACTTTTTGGCTCTGTAGAAGAGCCACAGGAAAAAGCTGGGGCTTGAAACCGGAGACACGTATGAGGATCTACACAGCGATCCTGCGATCCAGACTAACCTATGCTGCAGTCGTGTGGTGGACCGGGGTCGAACTTTCTACTGTGAAGTCCCGACTGGACTCACCATAAAAGCCGCGGCTGCGAAGGCAGCCTGCAGACTTAACATGGTAAAAGATAGCAGTATCTCGACACTTATGCGGATACCAATCGACATGACGAAGAGGCCGACACTGAGCATGCTCAGGACAAAATATCCACTTGCAACTACGTCTTCCACAAGAAATACCGGGTTAGCCTATCCACAAAAGAGGAATGGGCTAACGGTGAGGCACACCGCCTAGTGATGGAGACAACTGGTTTACAGATTGCTTCAGGAACAAAGAGAACGCTGTAGCAGATGTATACTGTAAAATTAACGGAATGGGCTCCACAATAGCGGTCCACAATTATGGCCTTGATCCAGTGCGCCTATAAAGCAATGGAGTACGGCGGGAAAAGAAACATTCGTATCTGCTTAGATAACATAGCTGCTATCATGGGTCTGAACGGAACAACGACTACGTAGCTTCTAATATGAGAGTGCTTTGAGGCACTGAATAAGCTAGCGACAGAAACCCCAGTCACTCTGCTCTGGATCCCTGGGTATAGTGGCATCATGGGCAATAAAATATCGGACAGGTTAGCAAAGCTAGCATCAACGGAAAATTTTACTGGATCTGAGCCAGTTGTAGGCATTTCCAGTAGGTCGGTCACTGAAGATATTAACAGTTGGCTGACCGAGGAACATCAAAATGAGTGGAATGCTCTCTCTGACTGCAGGCAGGCTAAAACACTCTTGGTTTCAAAGCTAAACCCTCATCGAGCGAAATAAATTCTTAAGCTCGGGAGGAAGGAAGTCAAAATCCTAACAGAAAGGGTAATAGGACATGGAAACCTCCGGTACCACAGACATAAGATAGGGCTTGAGGAAAGTCCCCTCTGTCGTCTGTGCGGAAAGGACAATGAGACTTCGACTCAGATCCTCTGTTACTGCCCCGCAATTGCAGAGAAACGTGTAACACTTACAGGCAGTTTCTGAATCAGTGACTCTGAAATATCGGCCAACAGCATGGCTGCAGTCCTCTCTCTATGGAGCGGATTTTGGGGCCAAGCTGAAGGCTTATAAGAGGGCGCAAGGGGATCACACAAGCGTCAAGGGCTGTGACAGTCTCAACCCAGAATATAATAATAAATAATAAATTATTCTTGGACAGTAAATTTTAATTGCAGGATGACTAATTTTTTTCCTTTAAAAATTTAGCAGCCAGAAATATTTGTTATGATACAATTACATCTTAATGCAATTCAAGAGTATATCTTATGCATTTACATAAACGTTTCCTTACTTATTTGTAGAAAAACTTCTTAACAACTCCACTGTTTCCAAATTTGTAAGTAAATTTCCCTGCGGGTGAAATCGTGAAACGAATTTTTAAAAAAGGCCATATATAAATTTTCTTATGGCCATGTAATGAGTGGACCAACTAATCAAGTTAGTCCTGAGATCAGTATTTTTTCACCTACATTTAAAAATGAAAGTTTGAATAAAGCAGAAAAATTTCCAGAAAATATTAATAAATATTAAAGGAACGCTTGAGATAAGGCAAAGAGTTGAGTGAAGAAAAAAGTTTATTCATGAAAATACGAGGATTATTTAGGGCCAGAGACACCTTCCTTCGTGCCTTTTATTTAGCTCGCCAACATTTTAATAAGATATCTCAATCCGAGTGGACGTAAATTGAAAAAGAAAAGTACGAATATAGTTTCCAGTTTTATTTTCTTGGAAATTTGTATTCTAAATATCTCCAATGGAACGAAGCAAAAACTGCACTCTATTGCCTCCTCTTGCATCTCCTTCCATCCTTTCACTGCCTTTCATAAATACCATTCTGTTCCTCTCCTCCCGCTGATTCTTCTCCGCCATTTAGATCACTCTCTTTTTTCTGTCTCCTTTCTTCTTATAATCATTCAACTCTTTCCCAATGCTCTCTAGCATACCCTTCCCAATGTTACCACTATCCTATCTTCTCCCTTCCTTTTCCACTATCCTTCTAGACCACCCGCCCCATTTATTATTATTCCCCTTCTTTCACACTATTCCCTCCATTCCCTTCACATACTTGTATTGTAGTAGTCTAACTTACCACAGAATTTGATGAAAACCACGACGGCAAAAAGCATAGTTTCAAAAAGGATCTTCATTCTTCTATTCAGATTTCGTAAAAGATAACTGCTAAATTGGGACCATTTCCACAGCTATATATAACCTAAAAATTCATCAGATTCTTATCAGCCGGATCGCACTATCGCAACCGAAAACAGCGTAATAGACCTTGGCTTCTGACCTTCTACTACTACCGGGAAAAAATTTATCAATCAATGTTTGCCTGGTGATATAATTCAATTCAATAAAAAACAGTTTAGGGCAAAATTTTCAAGCTTTAAAATCTAATTTTTTTATAAAACTGTTGACCTTTAAAAACGAAAAGATGAAGCTCTTAACAAGGAAGACAATGTTTAAACCTAATTGTGAAATAAATAAAAATTCAGACAAATAGAAATTCAGATAAATAAAAAACAGCAAATCAACTTTTAAATTGTTAAAATTCGGATTCTACGTTAAAATTCCTTATAGAAGGTCACGGAATAATCGCAATAGTTTTTTTTTTCAACCGTAAAAAGTAAAAAAAATATAAGACGTGAAACGTCTGTTGACTGTTACTTACAGGCGATGCGTTTGAAGTGTAGCAGTCAACAGGCCTTATACGTCTTATATTTTTTTAAACTTTTTATCGTTTCAAAATAAACTATTGTGATTATTTCGTGATCTTCTATAGGGAATTTTAACGTAGAATCCGAACCTGAACAATTTAAAAGTTGATTTCGCTGCTTTTTCGAGTTTTTAAAAAAGGAACCGAATGGGAATCCAATGGGGTCTTTACGGGTGCTTTGTCTAGGAGGCGACCTGGTATCCTAGAGATACCATTTGAGACAACACACCCTCGTGCCACTCAGTTCTTAGCACAGTTGTTCACGCCTTGATTTTGGGGTTCAAATGTGTTCAGAACGCGGGGCCAAGTAGTGGAATTACTTCAAAGATCTCGCCGTATTACTTTTGAACCGCCTTTTCGTAAACTACATGGAGAGAGAAATTGGCCTCCTAGATTACCAGCCGTATGAGCGATGTTAGCACTATCGGACTAGTGGTCCCACTATCTCTCACTGAGAGCGTGAGGGCGCCAGTGTTGGAACTTGAAGAAACAACGAATGTTGGACTCCAGGCTTCCAACTCGAACTAACTCTCAATTCCGACTTGCGTTGGCACATTATACTTGTATTACCTATGCCCGCATCATGACCGCACCGCATCAATTTTTTATTCTAGGCGAGTTGGACTCTCAGCGTCCAAGTAGTGGGCAAACCACACTATCAGTCACAAAGAGCGTAGACCGCTGACTCTCGCCTAGAGCGCTATTGGCCAATTTGTGGTAAGTTAGCAAGCCAAGCGCCATATGGAACTAGCGCCACTAGTCTCGGGAGGTTAGGAGGCCAATTAGGAAGCTAATTTGGCTATCCTGAGCAGGACTTTTTGAAGCAGTTTTGATCTCAATTCAATAAAGAAAGCAACTGAGACAAATTTTCAAATATTAAATCGAATATCTAAAAGAACTGTTAACCTTTAAACACGAAAAAATGAATTTTCTACAATCAAAGATGATTTGTCAAACAAATAGTTAAATTAAAAAAAGTTAGTTGCAGACCAAAAAGTTAAACATTCAAGTAAAAGTGTTTTATCACAGTTTAGATGTTCCATATTTATAGTCTATTCTGACGAATTGTGCCGTGGGAAAGACATGTGAATAATAATTTTTACTATGCAAAAAAATTTAAAGACATTCTATCAGTGAATCATCTAAATGCAGACTTTACACTATTTCCCTTATTTCCATGTTTCCCCTTTTTTAAATTCACTTTTGTCCCTGTGACTAAGAAACTTTATTTCTTTTTTAGAGAGTCGAACGTCCTGGAAATCCTTGAAAACCTGAAACTGTGTTTGAATTTTGCACAGAGAACGTCTATAAACTACGTTAACAGTTAGAGGTGGGGGAGGGGGGGCACAAAACCATGATTGCTAGCAATTATGAAAAGTGGGAGAGAGTCCAAAAAAATAACTGAAGAACTTCGATAAAAAATATCAGGTTTTCTGATGAGAAATATCAAATTAATTCACAGACCAAAATGAGAAAATTGTAATATTTTAGTTAAAAATTCTACTATTCAATTAAAGCCTTCTTTCTTTTCGATTAAATGAACCTCTTTTTATAACAAATTAAAATATTTGTTGGTAAGAGTAATTTAACCTCCTGGTTGAAATTTGTACGAAATAATTTTAATTGATTTTGTTTTGGTTGAAAATTCATTATTTAAGTTAGAAATTCAGAAATCATCCATTTGTTATAAAAAATGTCGTAAGCGCCAAGGGGGAGATGGAATTTTTCGACTCTGTGTGTTTTCAGTACGAGTTGTAGGCGCGATACTATTATATCGAGAAAGACAAATGTTTGAAAAAAATTAAATTTTAAAAAATTTAATAAACTTTTAACTGAGTAATAAAATTTCAAACGAAAAAGTGAATTCTCTTTCGTTAAAAAAGCTTACCTCGAGAGTTTGAGCGCACCTACGGCACGCGACTGAGGGCAATCGCACTCCGCGCTTAGTCTTTGCATTTATTCCGCATTCGGGCATGGACCTTTTAATGTCAAAGGTGAACAAACCGACAACTTTAATTTTGTGATTTTGAACTCTCTTTTGTTAAAGCTCTTTTGGTAATAACGAACACATTCTCATCACGTATCTCGCGCTTCGCACTCGATTTTGTCCAACCTGTCAACTTTTCTACATTGTAAACAACATTTTCATATCAACTATAATACATTTTTTATGTAACTCTGCCAGGGATTACTTATTAAAAAATTGCAAAATAAAAAGCAAATTATATTTATCATGATTATTTTTGTATTTGCTTTTTATCTTTCTTTAAATTGTATTTTAAGCTTCTCTGAAAAGTGTATCATTTCAATAAATGTATATCATTACAATTCATAATATGCATAAAAATTGAATCATACTAATTCTTATTTCCTTGTTTTTATAATTTCTTTATTTTTAATGTTGTTTTTCACGATTAGATAAAAACTACTGCGCATCTGCATACGGTCTAATACAGGAACCTATATAGGGTCCTATATAAGAGCCTATGTCCTCTTTCGTCTTTTCTGTGCTTTTTCCAAAAAGTTCATTTTATAATTTTTAATCTTATGTTTTACGATTAAAAGAAAATCTACTTGTCCTATCGAAAAATAATTAATAATAAATTTATAGATCTTTTCAGGCAAAAAATTTTTGTCTGGCAATTTAAGTTCATACCTTGTGTCGTTTTTTCAAACAAATGTAATATTTTTATTTAGAATGTTATTTTTTACGACTAAAGCAAAAACTAACTGTCCCATCAAAAATTATAGCTCTTTTTTGGATGAAAAAGTTTTGTCTTATTTTTTCTCGTAGCTTATATTAAAAAGTGATTCATTCTTAATTTGTAGTTTATTCCAGGGCGCGCAATTTGAGCTTTTTCATTTTTTTCTTATCTTGCACAGTTTGACCAAAAAGTGGAATTTTTGGATATTTCATTATTTTTCGTACGATAAAATTTGAAGCGTTCAACTTCTCGACCAAATTAAAAAGTTGTTATCATAGTCCTGCAGGGCTTTCAAAAAGCAAAGTTTTTCTTCTCCTGACTTTTTTTTTAATTATCCGTTGTTTGGCTTAAAATGTTCATTTTGGTTTGTTTTCTTTTTATAAAAAAAGTTAGAAGGATAAATTGTTTAAGTTGTGAAGTACTATGTAAAACGTGCATAGAATTTATACATCTAAAGAAAATGTGGTTTCAAACACTTTTTGTACGATCAAATTTTGAATTTTCATTTTTTTGACCAAATTGAAAAAGCTGATATCATTATCTTGTACGGCTTTCAAAAAACAACGTTTTCCTTTTCTAGGATTTTTTTCGTATCATACGTTGTTTGGCTTAAATCGTTCATTTTAGTTTTTTTTTTTATTTTGAAAATGCTATAACTCTAGTAATTTTTGTTTTTTCAAAAACAGTCATTAGAATAAATGGGTAATTTTTTTGAATTCTATGAATAACCGTATAGAGAATTTTTTAATTTTTAAAAAAGTGGGCTTAAAAATATCCAAATTGTGCCCACTTGTTAAATTTTTCTGCAAAATGGCTAGCTAACGAACTTGACCTTTAGTTTAGGACACTAAACGAGTGTACCAAAGGGCAATCTAATAGATTAATTTTTTCAAAAGTTACCGTGTTCACAGACAGACATAAATACATAGAGACAGGCATATAGACAGATACATTCGCAAAAACCTGTTTTTCGGATTTAGGGGGTCTCAAAACGTGGACATTTGACAAAAACTGGGAGGGTGTCAAATTTTACACAAATCTAATATCTTCTCTGATGAGAATGTAAAAAACTGAATTTAATCGAAAAATGAAGAAAGTTTTAATCAATTAGTTGAATTTTTAACTAAAAATATAAAAACATTTCAATTTTCTCATTGTACTCTGTAAATTAATTTGATGTTTATCATTATAAAACGTAATAATTTTTATCGAAGTTTTTAGAGTTATTTCCCTGGACTCGCTCCCCCTTTCGATAATTGTTATTTAAACTGTTTTATTAAAGAGTGGTCTTTTAGTTCGAAAATTCATCTGTTTTAGTAGAAATTTTATCTTCGTTGGTTCAAAATTTTATTACAAAGTCGGAAATTTAATTTATTTTGATAAAAGTTTAAGTTTTTTTAACATTTGTCTTTTTGGGTATAAATTTTGATCTTTTCGTTAAAGGTATTTTTATTAGAAATTTAACTAAAATGGCAACATGAGGAAACTACGAGATTAAAACTGTGCCAAAAATTATTTCTCAAGATAGACATATTAGCTCCCTGAAGAAGCTGATCTCTGACAGGAACTGTCTGGTCTACGAGAAGGCTATTAGCGAAAAAAGATGTAATAATATTTCAGTGAGCCTGAGTAAGACTCGCGAGCGCATTGCACTGCTTGTGTTGAAAAGTAAAATAGCGAGATGGCATGCATTAAATGTTCAGTGTTTGATCACCTGCACAAAATAAAATAAAAAGTTCACTCAAAAAGTTAGGAAACTCGCTCGAAACTTACGTAAAGAAAATCACAAGCTAAACAAGTATAAACTCTTGAACGTCAAGCAGTACTGGACGAAAAAAATTAGAGCTATTTCAACAGCCGAAGAGCGCTTTAGATGATGAGCACAGTGGATTCAGAAAAATTCCACCTTTCCTACTCTTCCTTCCCGTCCGTTCAACAAATAGCCATGTGCCATTGAAAAACCGCCTATTTGAGCAGAGATAACTAAGATAAAATCAAAAACTTTTGGTGGAAGAAGTTCACTTCTACGCACTAAAATCTAGATTGTTTAATTACTATTTTACTAACGGAAGAACCACTTATCACGCAGTGGTCACTGAAAGGACGAATGGTACTGATCCTTGAGACTGTTTGAATTCAAAGAACTACCAGATGATAGGGTGCAGGTATAATGATAGGCAGGTGGATTCCATCAGGGATCGCTGCAAGCTGTCAATTAGTTCGATTGACTGTCGAAAGGCATTCAAAAACACGAACAATGAGCTACTTATCAATCTCCTTAAGTGACCAGAGATGCATGTAAAAAGTCCTTGTTGGTTTGCTGAGCATAGAGTGTCTTCATCGAAAAACGGTTCTAGCTACAACCTGCTTAGTTACAAAAAGCGCAAATTTTGAAATGCGACAGTTCCATCAAAATGAAGTAGTCAATGTTGCAGCATCTCTATACCGTGCCGCAGATATGACCGCAGTTGAGCTTGTTGTCCTATTTGATTCCAGCCACACTTAACCTGGCCTAGAGTCATAAACACCGTTGATGCTTAACAACAGTTTATAGAAAGGATAACATTCGCATCTACTAAGAGAACATGCTGACAAGCCCCTTCATCGTAAACTCTATGGAATTATTCGTAGAGGAGAGCTATCGATGATTAAGTCTAACATGTTTCTCAAATATGCTGGATTGAGGTCGCAGACTAAGGGATTTTCTTTTGCCTGTCAAGATGGTTATATAGACCCCTTAGTTTACCCCGAACGCATGATAAATTTTCCCGTAGGCCATACTAACTGTCGAGCGTTTAAGAAAGAATCATGCAGAAAGAAATGTTCTCAGTGGATGTTCAAAGTATGCACCCTACGGGTACATAGAGAAACACAATGCGGCTCCAAAAGTGTTACATTACCATCGTCAGCACCACTATCGTGTTGATATATTGCCCATCTTGCCATACGTCCATGGGGAATTCGAGTTCGTTGTAGAGAATGATTAGTGTAATATCTACTGGAATTTATCATTCTCCACTACACAACGTATCAGTAACATAAAGCCGGATATTGTTCTCCAAGACCTTAACACTAAGATAAGTTACATAATAAAATTCTCGGCAGCAGCCGATCAGTCTTGTCGCCGAGCGAGAATTCCATAGAATGGAGATTAGACAGAACAACACATACCTGCTGTCTCGGTATTTCTCTTCTCGTTTTACCTTGTCACGGAAGCGTTATGTCGCCACTCTGGCAGGCTGAAACTAATTAGCGTTCTTGAATGAACACATTAAATATTATACTTTTTCGTCCATTACTGAATCATTTATTATCAGGCATAAGTAAGTTTTGATTTCTTCAGAGATTCAACTTCGCTGTATTAGTGTATTATGTTGTTATTCTTAAACATTTATTCTTCCAATCATAACAGTAGAATATATGAGACAAAAAGGTAAAAAAATATGCATATTTTAAGTCCTTTCGAGTTTAAAGAATTTAACACTTATTCAATTTTTCATATTTTAAAATAGAACTGTAATTTTTTCAGCATTTAATTTGAATGCATGATAAGTAATCAGTAATTAATACGTCAATAGTAAGACTCATGTAAACTCACATGATGACAACACAATTTGTTTCATAATTCACTCCTACGAAATTCATGTATCTATATTTGTATATTCTTGTGTAAAGATACAATATTTTATAAATCGGAAACGCCTTAGCTCAGGACGAAGATTCTTCGTTAGATACCATTTTGTTCCCGAAACGTAGAAATGACAAGAAAAACTTTTTGTTAATGCACGATTAAACTTTTTGAATGGTATATTGTCTAATTATTTGTATAAAAGAAGTCAAGAAAAGAAAAACATTTGCTTTTTAAAATCCCTACGTATTCAAACTATGCAGGATACACAAAAGGCAAATCAACAAAATTCTTATCCCAAAAACGATCTAGCGCGATGGTATATAAATGCTGCCATCGGAAAGAGATCTTTTTGATAAATTTTTGTTGAAGAATTCAAAATTCAAAGAAAAGGTATTCGAGCGCGAAGCGCGAGGTAACATATTATCGAGCGCGAAGCGAGAAGATTTAACAGACGCGCGCCCTAGATGCGCTCAAAGTTGCGAGTCGCGTGCATAGCGCGCGATGAGAATGTGCGAATGAGAATGAGAGAATGCGCGATGATGTGTGTATATTAGAAAGAAAATATTTAGCCGAAATATTTAGAGCTGATGTGTTGTGCAAACAACGTTGAAAGGCAGAAAACATTTTACAAGGTTATCACAAGTACGTCCAGCATTTCAGATAAGCAAGTTATTGTAGTTACTTAACAGTTACTTTACAGCTTCTTCAGTGATTTACAACTGCAGGAAGTCTATAAAGTCCAGAACAAGGTAAACACTATGATAAAGTGTGATAACTTTCTGGCGTGAAGTGTCTAGACTGTACAAAAGAAATATGAAATCGTCTTGAAAATCTCACCTGCATTTTTTAAGAGAAAATTGCCCCTAAAATAATAACAATATAACGTGCGTCCTAAACTTCGACCCAAGACAGATTTATATGCAAAAATCTTCTATAAACGCTAATAGGTTTCACGAATTAGAAAGAATTCAGTGTGAATTTAGGTGCAAGATATTTACACAACAAACAATGGCTGCCCGAAAGTTGCCTAAAAGAAAACCAGTAGCGCCTATTAAATCAGCTTTAGAATGGAAATAACTACATACATCACATATTTGAAATCACCACAGATAGGGATCAGAAGGTTGAAATTTGTAAACTGTGTTTAAATGATAAAGCTCCAGTTGTAATAAAAAAGATGGATAAATGACATGTACATTTGAAATATTATTACGGTAAGTTTAAAAAATTTGTTGAAATCTTTGTTAAATGTTTATGAATATTTAAAAGACTCATGAATTCTTGAAAATATTTGTGAACTCTTTGTGAATTTCCTTAAATCTTGTCAAATATATGAAATCTATGTGGGATCTTGAAATTTTTATAAAATCTTTGGCCGTCTTAACAAATTTTTGCGAAATCTTTAAAATCTTTGATATAATTAAACTTAAATGCAAATTGAGAATTTTAACTTTTAGTTTCAGAAATTTACAAGCTCCAAATTTGACTTCGTTACAGAAGAATTTGAGAGGATGATGGTGGAATGGCTTATATTTACCATTTTCATTTTTTGATCATCAGGCTACCCAAAAAATATTTTCCTATTTTAATCAAAAAGCGATTTTTTGCAAAATGACTTCGAGGGAAATTAATAGACAATTAATCGTATTATGAACTCACTGCCCATTTGAATCACGATGATAAAAATAGAAACTCCTTTGTCTTACATTTTCTTCCCTCTCATGCAAAGCACAAGGAAAAAGCTTTGTTTGAATGCTCAAGGAATTCCTATGAACTGCAGAATTATCTGGGTTAAGTTCGGGATAATTTATTTGGTTCAGAGAACAATCGATTTCAGTGCTGTAGACCTGGAGGCTGATAATGATAACGTGATTAGTGAAAGCGGTAATGTGGAGACGGATATTGCTGATCTAAAGAGAGTCATTAATAAACTGCAAACACTGTTCAGAAATTTAGAAAATCGGAGCAAACCAACAATACAGTTCAAAGTTGTTTTAATGTTCGTGCAACAGTAATTTAAAACATTGGGAACCAAATGAAGTGAGTAGGGACTTCTTATTGAGATAAGCAAATACTTGCGTAACTTCATCAGATAAACTTCTAGCTAAGGTATTAAAGGCAGAAAAATTTTAAAACACTAGAAAAAAAAGAAAAGGATCCACTGTTTCAAAAAGATTTATAAATAGAGCTATTAAAGTGCAAGAGAGCATAGAGAAGTTTCAACAGCAACAAGGTCAGTAAGACAACCCTCATCGCGGACGGTGATGACCTGATGATCTCTATGCACACTAAATTCCGATCTTCGAAATCTACACTTTCCTGAGATAATGTTGATGTAAATGATTGTAATTCAAACTAGAGGCAAGAACTTGAAGACTATCTACAGGTCGTGCTGTCTATTCAAAATACGTGCTGAATTGGTGCAAATTCTATAAGAAGCTTTATCCCAATTTATCCCGCATGGGACATCTGTCGCATTTCTCGAAAAAACGGAGGCAAGGCCGAGGAAGGACGAGATGGGACGAGGAAGAAAGTGACGATACGAATTGAGGAATAGGGCTGAGCAAACAAGATGAACCGAGGAGTGAACGAGGCTATAGCGAGCTACGAAAAGGAGGAAGAAAAACAAGCGAAATATCAAGTCCATCTTGTAGTTCCTATAATCTGCTGCCTTGGCGCTATGGAAGCTTGATTTCTTGGTCAACTCAAAAAAATCCCAGTTTGCCAGCATCAGACTTATTTCATCACCAGCCTGACTCAAAAGGCTGTTATTCTGGGATCACTTTATCTAGTCTAAGGTAGAGTATTATACGAAGTTATGTTACTTAAATTTTTCGTTCTTGGTTACCTTCTAAGGTAAAAGGAACATCAGTGGATAACGCACATGTTCTGGTTGCGTCCCAATTGCTTGCTTTAAAGTACCATGAGCGCAGCTTCTGGAGCCTACGACTTTTCATAATAAAAAATAGTTATAAATAAATGATAATAAAAACCGTAGTTGTTCTCTCGTTCGTATTGAACTAGGGCTTAAACTTTCATCTTATGACCTTGACTTCTATGTTTAGGTTAGCACTGCTACTGACAAGGCTTCTCATGCCACACAGGCAGAGAACGAAGAGGAAAGGGACTAACAAGAACAGCAAAAGCCATAAATAATAATGGAGATTATGTTAAAGATTTTGTGAACAACAAACGGTAAGCTTTGGCTAGAGTTAGTTATTTGCAGCCAACCACCTTGAAAGAAATACCGTAGGAGAGAATCAAGTGAAATACTACCATAAAACAAGAATTGGAGTGTCTTTATTGCGAAAGTGCGATGTTTATAACTAAAATCAGAAAAGGATACAATTTGAGGACAAAATTTACTGCAAAGTCTCCTCATATAAAGAAATTTGCACTAAGAGAACTTATCCATAAGGTAAAGGGCATCAAGAATAATCTGTGCATATCAGAAGACCGTGCAATGGAGATTATACAACAGGTTAATATGGCGTGAAAAAACCACGAAAATGAACATAAGTTAGAAGAAGCCGCATCGTACGATCAAGCAGGGGCAATTGATGTTCTTCCTAGCCCGGTTGATGATCCAGTAACACCACACCCTCCAGAGCTAGATCGCCTTAAACAATCAGAGGAAAAAGCAGATGTTCAGCAACCAAAAAGTCTTATATTTGACACATTATATAAACAGATATGTAATGCGCTTTTTTCTTGGCAGAGAAAATTGGGCTAAGTGTGATGAGAGTGCATAGAGAGTGCATAGAGCTAGCCACAAAAATAAATGAGCATAATCTGTCAGATCAAAAGCGCTCAATATTTGTGAAAGAGCAGCTTCATATTGATGAAATCTTTTTAGAAGATATGGACATCGAATACCTCATTGAAGCTGAGGGCATAGTTGCTGGGGATAATAAGCATCAACTACCAGAACAACTAGAACGACATTCGGATATTGATAACGATGATGTGAACAGTAAAGTTGTGCGTATGCAGTTGCACGAAACACAAACAGCGTTAGAGGAACAATTGATTGGTTTTTTGTTCAAAACGGACAGCAGCAATTTAGGCGCTGCTTGGTTTTAAATAGAGTAGACAAGAACTAGCCATAACCCTAAAATGGAGGTGACAAGTATCACAGCTTCAGACGTCTTAGCGGTTTTAAAACAAGCAAGTAACTGGAACGCTTCAGGTCCGGACTTGGTGAACAACTTCGAGAACAAGTACCTGACACGTGTTACAGGGCACTTCAAAATCTCGTTTCATTGATTTGGCAAAATTAAGATAGAAAGTTTTACCCACATGCACTAACCCCCTTAAGCCATCCAAAAATGATTAAAAAATAAAAAATTACATTTTTAGGGGAGGCAGAAGGGTAGGTAAAAATTAAAATTTATTAGTATGATCTTATTACGTAGCAAATTCTCCTTAATCCCTAAAAAGCTTGGCACTTTTTGCAGCTGTCTTTCAGAATTTTTGGTCCGTAGATATATGACGAGTGAAACATATACATAAAAATCTGTAATAATGAATTTTATTTTAACTTTTTAGAAAATATGAAAATTTAAAACATATCTGTTAGTAATTTTACTCTTTTATTTAGACTAGGTTCTTTGTATCTTAAAAATTGTAACACAATTATAATTATAATTAGTTAAAACAAATTTTCTTACAAATCTGCGTTTCAAAGATTTTATCAATATCATTGTTTTTTTTCTGCAATAGTGTTTGCGAGCTGAAGAGCGATAAATATCACCGTATAATTATATTATCTATCTTATCTATGGCGCCGTATAAAAAAGTAAATTTTTTTATTTGAACTAATCTACTTCACAAGTCATTATATATGACAATTAGAAAATACTCAGTACAAGATGAATTTTTTTAATTAATTTATTTTTCGCGAGGGTAATAATTACCGAGGGAAAAATCTACTTTCGTCCCGTACTGCATATAGTACAGTGAAACCCTTTAATAGCCCTCCCTTCTATAGCCCTTCCAAGAATTAACGCCGCGCCACAGGTAGGTGTAATAGGAGTTGCGTGTGGTGCACGGAGTCTGTGGTAGTCACTCAAGCGAGCATTCGGGCGTGAACAAAAAAAGCGAAGCGGGCTATAATGAGACAGTTTTTACTCACCGTCAGCTCTCAAAACCGCCCTATAGAAGATTTTTAATGTATTTTCTTCCACACTCGACCGTGGCGATCGTTTGGCCCAAAAAGAGGGCCCAACGCATTTTTCTATATGTTTGTTCGCGTCTTGAATTCTGATCGACTTATTTTTACTTCCGCCTCGGAAACTTTACTATCGTGCCGCTAATTTTACTTTCGCTGCGTTGATTATACTTTCGCCACATTGATTATACTTTCGCCCCGCAAATTTTACTTTCGCCCCACTAATTTCATTTTCGCCCTGCTAATTTCATTTTCGCCCCGGAACCCCGTGCCACCGTTACGGAGACAATATTTATTTTTGCTGATCGTGTTGAACTGCTGAATGCGTTATGAAATAAAAATAAGACAAAATACCGAATGAGAAAATTTGTATTTAAGTAATTTATTTACTTTTTGCGATTTATAAACAACCAAAATATATTTTGAACCAAAAAAGATGAAGTTTCAATTGAACTTTGGAAAAATTAGATACTTCTTCAACCCCAAAAAGCGATATTTTTTAAAGACAGTTAAATTTTCAATAAGAATGTTAGTTTTGAGGAAAGAAATATGCATTTTTAACGGGATACTTGAGATTCCAATTAAAAAAGATTAATTTAGCAAGACTATGAGGGAAATTTTCAGTTAGCCAAATAAAAGTTTGGGTGTCCAACCATGTTTTTTGATTGATATAGAAGCAGCGAAATCATATTTTGTCGAACAAAGGAGGAGGGTCAATAAGGCCGGTTTTCGGGCCATCTACAGATTGGCCTCAAACATGTTTTATTTTATTCATCTAACTAGGTCTCATAACCTCTTAAAAGGATTTTTCCTGAGAGTGATCTGATTTCAAGATATAGTCATTTTTAAGTTCGTATTTTACGTGGGTTTTCGCACTTTCATTCAAATCACGCTATGTTTCACATTGTTAGTATTGCTCAAGCAAGATCATACTTGGCCAAAAACTGCGCAAGTATATGCGTTACAACATATGTTAAAGCCATCATTTTTCTCGAGGTACTTAGCCTTCAAAATAGGGCTTATTTCTATACTTTATGAAAAACCGAGCGTATTATTTTAAGGTATTAATTTAGTGTTATTAATTTATTAATTTTAAGTTATTTTTCTTAAGAAACATTTACTGCCAGTCTTAGCCGCTTTGACGCCATTGGGCAAAGAGCAGTGAGATTAAAATCAACCAAAGTCAGTGGAATAGGAAACAAAACGCTATCGTTCATGTGCGACTGCCGCTTCGCTACGTTCAACTGTTTTCCCCCTCCACATGGTATTCGCGTTTGTTGCCGATGCTTTTAGCTATATTCTCCTTCATTCTTCTTCCACGTTTCGACCTGTTAAAGAGTTCTTATCCATTGTATGTGATATTACTGCGTACATACATCTGTTCCAGATTATTTTATTGTAGTTTTATTTTATCAGTATCGACTAGTTTCATAGCGATTGGAAGTTTTTTGCACAGGTACTTTATAGGCATGAGAGGCTACACTTTTTTTTAAATCCTTATTATTTAATAGTCCTGTACATAAGTCTCATATTCTCTTTATTTTTTCAGGTGAAATAATGACTTGCGAATTAAGTTTTAATTACCACTTATTATGCCGAAAAAACAGTATTCTTGTTGCGGCAAATTCTTAAAACCAAAGAGTCATCTATCATTAGTTCAGGATGAACGGGCATTAAATGTTCTTAAAACTGCTTTTAATAGCTCCTTAACCATTCAGTCAAAGGTTTGCGATTAAAAAGCATCGGATTACAGATGCAAAAGAGATGGGTTCTTCTGAAAATGATTTATCAAATGTTTCAGAAGCAGATAAGAGTCAGATTTATAAAAATTCAGAATCTTCCAGTGAAGATGGAACTTCAGATTCTACTGTACGAAAATCAAACTTCCAATAAGAAGATGTATGATTTCTCAATCCAGATGCATTGTCTGTCATCATAAGAATAATCGTATCAGAATCAAACCTTTTGCTGCATTGGGGGTTTACGTCGATACCGGTATTTTGATTCCTGCAAAAGCGAGATGCTATGCTTCTCATTTGGTTGATAATGGTATTCTTAAGAAAAAGGCTGTTGCGTATATACAAGCCGCCTCTGATTTTACTCACATGAACGCTGAGTCGATTTCTAAGCTTCTGAATGATTTGCGTGAGGAGGCAAGAAAAACAGGTTTGAATTTTGATGATCCATCTGCGCTTGAGGATAAAGATTATTATAGGCTCACCGGTTTGACGAAAAATCAATTTAGTAACGTTGCACAGTACTTGTCTATTGAAGTGCGTTCTACAAAAGGTCGTTCTGTGCGTTTGTGCCTTGAATTATTGTTGATCAAGTTGCGCACAGGTCTTTCCAATGCGATTTTATATCAACTATTTTTGGAATAGAAAAACGAAGAGTTGGAAGAGGAATTACGGCAGCAAGGGAAGCTCTGATGTCCTCCTTTGTACCTCATCATCTTGGTATAGGTGAGAAATGGAGAAGATGTATGTATCCTTGTAGCTGATGGTACATACATGTTTATCCAAAAGAGAAGCAATTACTCTGTTCAAAGGCGGACTTATTCTATGCATAAAGGAAGGAATCTGGTCAAGCCCATGATGTTAGTAACGACGACAGGATATATAGTGGATGTTTTCGGTCCGTATTTTGCTGATGGCAAGAACAACGATGCCAGTATCTTTGAAAGTCTTTTAAAACAAGATTCAATAAAACTGCGTACATGGATGCCCTCAAACTCTGTTATCGTTGTCGATCGCGGTTTTCCGGACTGCCTG
>NC_046657.1:75671156-75682940 GCF_010883055.1 Belonocnema kinseyi | reverse complement strand
TTACTCCTTTCATGATCACAAACCTAATAAAGTATAAAAATGAGCCCTATTTTGAAGGCTAAGTACCTCGAGAAAAATGATGGCTTTAACATATGTTGTAACCCATATACGTGCGCAGTTTTTGGCCACGT
Source organism: Belonocnema kinseyi (assembly GCF_010883055.1). Lineage (NCBI taxonomy): Eukaryota > Metazoa > Arthropoda > Insecta > Hymenoptera > Cynipidae > Belonocnema > Belonocnema kinseyi. Next base: position 75,682,809 of record NC_046657.1, on the reverse strand, counting down.
ATGATCTTGCGTGAGCAATACTAACAATGTGAAACCTAGCATGATTTGAATGAAAGTGCGAAAACCCATGTAAAATACGAACTTAAAAATGACTATATCTTGAAATCAGATCATTCTCAGGAAAAATCCTTTTAAGGGGTTATGAGACCTAGTTAGATGAATAAAATAAAACATATTTGAGGCCAATCTGTAGATGGCCCAAAAACTGGCCTTATTGACCCTCCTCTTTTATGTTATTGGAGCGCTTGGACAAAGTAAACCAAAAGTTTGATCGCCTCAACCGAACTTTTGTGTAGATTGATCAATCTTATTTCGTTAAATTCACCAAATTTTGGTTTGGTTAACACATCGGTTTTTTCGACTCGACAAAAATACTGTAGATTTCACATAATAGTTTGGCTGAATGAACTAAATATATGTAATAAGTGCCAAATTATTTTTTGTCGAAGAAACTAAACTTTGGTAGATTTAAGAAAATAATTTTGTTGGAGCAATACCATTTTTTTAAATCAACAAATTATTTTCTCAGGGGAAAATTTATTTTGTGAAAAAAAAACATTCTCTATATGAGAAAAGAAATAGAAGGATCAACTGTACTGATTAAATAAAATATTTTTGAAATCTAAAAAAAAAATTGTTCGATTAATGAAAATGAATTTTCAACGAAAAATGTAATAATTTAAAGAACCTACAAACTTAATTAAATTTACAAAAATAATCACCAAGTGGAGATGCACCGGACTCTTTATACGAAATATTTCAATTCTTTTTTCATAAACAATACTTTAGGTCATTAAGTGGTTATTAAATTTTTGTTAAAAATCGATATAATTAATTTTTTATGAAAAAACTCTCCGAGTCTTCAAAATTATTTTTTTTTCGCTTAAGACATTCAATTTTAATTATATTAAATATTGAGTACGTTTTGTGATAATGAAATTTAAGCAGCATTTAGAGTTTTGCAAAAGATGGCTCTAAATCGACACAGTTAAATAATACCGAGAAAGATGAAAAAGTTCTTAAATAAAAATTAAACACTCTTCTGAAAAATGTTATTTTTTGGCTTTAGAATTCATCTTTCCAGGGTGAAAATAAGGTATTAAAAAACACAAGTACTTTATTGAAAATTTAATTGTTTTATTGAAAATTGAATTATTTTGCCAGAATGTGATTCCGTTGTTGAAAATTTAACTTTTGTGTTTAAAAAATTGACGACTTAATTAAACGTAAATCTATTTTTCTTAATAAACTGCAAGGTCGCAGCGTATCATCAAAGAGAAAAAGGAATACTGCATGTATTGAGGCAACGTTTGACCAACCGCAGATAATATCTACCTGACGTACTGATCCCATCCATTTTTTAAATACTTTGGTACTCCTTTATTTTTTATCATCTCATACCATTTATTGTATTTTAAATCCTCAATCATCCCCCATCTTTCTATTAGTTCTCTTTCCCTCTGTTTTTTTTCAATTCTTCATAGTTTACTACAGCCCCGTCTTCTATGTTTCTAACATTAAAAAATTTCCTCCTTTCTTCTTCCCATATCGATAATTATATCTTCCTCCATCTCTCCTCTTTTACCTTCAATAAACACTTTCTCGCTAACTCCCCTCTCTTTCCCTCTCTAAGCTTCATCTCGAATTTCCATGCACTCTTTCCTGCTCTAATAATTAATTTATCCCTTTGCGCTTCTTCTCTTACCATATATCCTGGCGTCCTCTAGTTTGCCCCTAGTGTTCACCTTATATACCTTTCTTGTAAAATCTCAATATATTTGCTTTCTTTCCACCTCAGCTGCTTTTTCCATCCTTACTCTTATATGAGCCCTATGATCTTCATTCGTTTGCAATATATATCCCAAATATTTAAACTATTTTACTTCTTCTAACTTTATTCCCTTCCATCTCCCTGACCGTTCTTTCTTTCTTCCCCCTCCCTTTTTAAACCTGATTATCTTTGTCTTTTGTAGATTTAAATTCAGCTTTTTTCCATCTAAGTATTTCCTTAATCCTGTAACTAAACCCGCCATCCCTTCTTCGTCCTCTGCCATCAACACTATGTGGGCTGCGTATTCCAGTGTATATATCTTCTCCTTCCCTATCGTAACTCTCTTTCACCATAACTTTTACTATTTCGCCTCGGTCTAATAGATTAAACGCCGCCTTTAAGTCCATAAATATTGCTATCATTGTACCTTTTTGCCTTTTAATTTTCTTATTTACTTGATAGTTCAGAACACATATGTTGTCCATCATCTCCATTCTTTTTCTAAACCCTGTCTGATTCGGTGGCTCTATCTTTTTTTCCTTAACTTCTTTCTTCAGTATCTCCGACAAAACCGTTACATATATTTTATACAGTGTTGGTGTCAGGGCCACACCCCTATAATCTTTAACCTCCTCTCATTTGCTTTTCTTCACTAACGGTATCACTACTCCTTCCTTCCATAACTCTAGCCACCCCTCTCATCTCTATATTCGATTACACATTATCCATGCCCATTCCTCTAGTTCCGTACCTCCATATTTCCATACTTCATTTAGAATCTCATTCATACCAGGTGTTTTTACATCCTTCATTATTCTCAACACCCTGAATATTTCTTTCCTTGTTACGTCCTCTTTCTCATCTCTTTCTCTACCATATTTTCTTCCCTTTCTAACTTTTCTTTCTTCTCCTCCTAGAAAATACAAAAAATATTTTTTCCATTCTACAATTTCAATATCTTGATTTACCCTTTTTCTTCTCATTCTTTCTAGATTTAATACTTTCCATACCTCTTATTCTGTCCTAGAATTTTCCGCCTCTTCCTCAAACCTTTTATTCCCTTTCTCTTTTTTTTCATGAGATAACTCAGTATACTCTTCCTTTTTTCTCCGATATTCTTCCCAGTAACTTTTTTTTTCGCAACTCTCTTAATTCCTTTCTGCCATCCTTTTTTTTCTATTTACAATCCTCCACCCATCCACTTATATTCCCCCTTTACTAACTTCATTTTTGTTTGCGCACTCTAATCCTCTTTTAATTTCTCCTACCATTTTCTCTATCTCCTCGTCCACATTTCCCTCTCCCGTTTTGAGACATCTGACCTTTCCTTTTGTTGATCAATCTTAACTCATCATCATCTATCACATAATTATTTACCGTTCCCCTTTCTCCTCCTGCGCATGTATATTCTCCTTTCTCATCTCCCTCCATATTTCCTTTTAGGATGCACCATCACAACTCCACCAAGCTCTTTAACAACATCTTTCTCTCCCTATTCAGTACCGTATCTTTGGATTTTCTTCATATCTCTTCTCCTTATTACCTTCCTCCTCTATCTCCTGCTCTCACATTGGAATCTCCACTTATTATAAGCCTAATCTCATCTTTATTTTCTTCAATTATTTCTTTAATCTCGTCTACTTTCACCTACATTTCATCGTTTACATAAACCCCCACTGCCTTCCACTTCTCTCCTCCCATCGTTACCTCTTCTACTATTAATCTTTCTTTTTGTTCTTTCCTCTCTTTCTTATCTTTTTCTGTTGTACATTAGTTTCTTACTCTCATCAACATTCCTATCATTGCTCCGCCGTTTTTATTTTTCCTCCTTGCATTTTGAACTTGCTATTTGTAACCTCTTGGTAACATTTCATTTACTTTTTTCCATCCCTTTTCATCAATCCAAGTCTTCATAATTATTACTACATCCCATTGTGTCAAATTTCTCATAAACTCACTATCCTTTCAATCCAATCCTGCTGTATCTCAGTAATCTATCTTCCATTTTTCCCTACTTTCATTTCTCATCTCGTTTTGTTTCTTACTATTTCTTATTTTCCTATCTCTTGTTTCTGCCTCTCCCAGTTTCTCCCTACCTTATTTCTTCCCATCTCTTCCCTTTCTTCATCCCAATCCCACCATACTCGTTCTATCTGTATTCTCCCATACTTAACCCATCTTCTCTTTCCCTTTTTTCTTCCCTCTCCCGCTATTTTGCATAATTTATACTGCATGTTCCTTTTCACCAATGTCAAATCATCCTCTATTCTCTCTGGGCGTTCATATAATAAAATCTTCTTTGTCATCACGTCCCTCTGATATTCCCATTTCTTTAGTTACACCAGTACCATTATCTCCTCTCTTCACTCTTCCCTTCCTACATTTTGCATTTCCTTTATCTCCACCTTAGCATCAATCCTTTTTAGTACTTCGTCCACTCCTTCCTTCAGCTCCTTCCCTTCTAATCGAACACCCTTTATTACTATGTTTCTTTTTCTTTCTTAAGTGCGGTAGCGCCTCATATTTAGTGTTGAATTCCCCCATCACAGAACTAGTTAACCGGTAATTTTGGGGTTTGACAAGCTATCTAATAGCATTTTGTAGATTTAAAAAAAAAATTTTGGCACAGGTTATCTTTTTTAAGTTTATCCTATTTTCAGCCCGACTGTCGCGAGAGAACACACTATTTTTACTGGAGTTTGAGTCCAGTTGCATCCATTTTTTTTTAGAAATTGAATCAAGAAAACAAAATGTTAGACGTCATTAATAATAATTTTTTAGATACTCATGTTTTTCCTAGGAGTAGGTAAAAATCAGCAAAATGTTACAATATTTTCGAATATTTTCGTGGTTTATTTTATGAAGCAGTACAAGATAAATAATTGTGACTGCTTTCACGCAAGTCCTATAACGTGGCCTGTTTTTAATTCGTAATATATCACGCTTGTTCTACCACCACTTTTCGCTTTAGTTTGAATCTGGTATTTATCACATTCAAAGCGGGTTGGAATTATATTTTTTTTTCTAAATCGCGTGTTGTATCTCTGAGTCCGCTCATCATAGTACTGAACAACGGCTCTGCGAAACATCCGGAGTCTTGCGAGTGGTCTTCCCGAGGGCACTGGAGCTTTGAAAAAATAAAAATTCGTCATTAAAAAAGAGGCTGTGAGTAAATTTAAAAATTGAATACGAACCACACCACTGTTGATATTTAGGAGAAAGTAGCGCACCCTTAATTCAACAGTAAACCCGGCGAATAAATTTTATCTTTAAATTGGATAAGAAAGCAGCAGTACGTTCATTTGACAAAAATATTTATTTGGCATATTAGGTATATCAAACGGCTGCGTCAAGGTTCATCGACACAATTTCCTTTATAAATTTTAAAATCTTCGCGGTATTCATTTTGTAAATCGTCTTAATTTACTTAAATGATTTGAACAAAAGATCATTCGCCAATACGTATTGGTTAAAATCATTTAAATAAAGTGAGATAATTTAAAAAATTAATACCATGAGGATTTCCGAATTTACGGAAATAAAATTTATTCCTGGGGTTTACTGTGTCAGCAATTCACATAGAGCTGTATGATTAATTAAATTAATCGGCTACTGTATATACAATTTCTAAATATTACTTCACACTAGCAACAATTAGCTTAAGGGATTGAAAAAAATTAATCAAGGGAACTAATAATATTTTAAAGATGTCAAGGGCTCTGCATAAATTAAAGCAAAACTTATAGTTTATAATATTTCTTGAAATTGCAAACATTTGATCAATGACACAGGACGACAAATTTTAAAGCCAGAGATCAGACCTAACATTTCCGAAGGATTTTGATGCGCTGAATTCGAATCCGAGCTCAAAATTGCTTCTGTACGTCAGGTTTTCAAGATATCCTAACCTAAATGTGCAAAAACGCGCTTTTTTAGCTGTTTTTGAGGTTATGTGACCGAAAATAAAAAATGTCTACAACAAAAGCTAATATGGAATTTGAAAGTACGAATCATTTTTTCTTTTTTAAAGCCCTAAATTGTGGCCGCCATATTGGATCTTCTAGGGGCTATAACAAAAAACTGACAACGGCAAGAGAAAGGGCACCCTCGAAAACCCCTGAGATAATATTTTGAAGAAAAAATATCGTACCGTCAACAATAGAGAATGCGTTGTAAGAATCTGAACACCTTAGCTTTAATGAGTTAAAACGCTAAAATAAAAAATTTCAAGTTACAATATTTTTGTGAAAAATGAAGATATCCTAATAAATCTAAGTAGGTTTGAAAGGGGAAGATTAGAACTTTCATCATTACTTTCATTAGTGCCTCAAAAACAGCTAAAAACGCGTTTTTTTGCACATTTAGGTTAGGATATCTTGAAAACCTAACGTCCAGGAGCAATTTTAAGTTTGGATTCGGATTCAGCGGGTCAAAATCCTTCGGAAATGTTTGGTCTGCTTTCTGGCTTTTGAATTTTGTGAAATTTTATCGGCTTGTATAATTGAGGGATTTTGTAGAACTACAAAAACGTTGAAATAATTTTGAAGCTTTCGGTTAATACGGTTTTAAACAATTTAATTTTTTGAGAAATTATGAAATATTTCTTCTTCTAGGGTTTGCAACTAAAGCTTTACATAGTTTAGTTTTAGCTTCTGTGTTTTGTATCTGGGAGAAGGAAATATTGTATTAAGAAATTTAGAATAAAGAGTGCCGCCTGCACTGATTTTAAATTAGGTTCTAATTTTTTCATTCATTTGAACACACAGGAACATTATTAAAGAAATTTAAAACTCTCAATAGAATAATTTTAAAATTGACTAAATAATTAAATAGTTAACAAGTTTAGAAAAAAATTACACTATCCCTTTACAAGACTACCTTTGAAACTCAAAATACGAAAAGATATTTGAACAACCTGAGCAAACAAGACCTTAACAAAATAACAAATACTATCTAATATAATTCTAATCAAAGCTTGAAAAAAAAAATATTCAAAATAATTCATCCCAAAGTCTCCCGAAGACATTCCTCAATAAACCCTGGCTGGAAATATATTCAGACGAATTCTGAAAGCAACTTCTTACTTCGATATAAAAGGATATATTATATAACATTAGCTAGAAACTTAACTAAAACTAAAAATTAGAGATAACTCATCAAGATGAAAAGTTTTTAAAGAGTTTTTTGAAGGCATCAAGATGCCTTCAAAAAACTTCCTGAACGACAGTATATTTCAAAACCCCCTACAAATTTAATTAAAGGGTTGATTTTAGATGTTTTTGAAATGCATTTTCTGTCAAAGTGCATTGAGGTATGCCTTTTTATGGAATTTCGATGAAGTGATTTTAATTTAGAATTTTATTAAAGGGTTCAAGTACAGTTATATCAAATTGTTCTCACAATTTTAGAAAAGGGTTGCGTTTAGAAGCTGTTGAAATATATTGCTATTTAGGTTGTCTAAAGAAAAGTCTTTAGAAAGGATATTGATGAATGATTATTTATTTTATTTTTATATTTAACATGAATTAAATCAGATATCCTTAATAATATTATTAAGGAGTTGCTTTTAGAGATTCTGCAATTATATTTTTTCTAGGACATACTACAAATTGTATTTTAGAAGCATTTTCATCGATTGTTTTTTTTTAAGTTTTAATAAGAATTATATTAGATAGTCTTACTCATGCCATTAAAAAGTTGCTTTTAGTGGCCGACAAAATATATTGTTATCAAATGTGTATCAAGAAATGTCTTCTGAAGTCTTTATTATGCATGTTATTAAATTCTAGATTTAATAAAAAATTTCATTAAAAAGTTCATTGCACAATTAATAGTGCAATCATTTGTACAAAAACCACATATCTGCATTTTTGTATATTTTTTAATATAGCGTCAGTATTTCTTTGTCCTCAATGTAGATGCTATTAGATGACGCTGATAATAAATAGTTTTTTTTTTACATTTAATACTTATCAATTCCGTTGGAGGATGTTTTCTTTCTATTATATTTAATTATTTCTCACGTTTCTTAAAGTTTTCTGTTGTAAACTACTGTGCCAATTTTTACAACCTTTTTTTTGATGATTGATGAAGTTATATTTTTTAAGTAAATAGTGCAAAAATGTGTAAATATCAATCTTTTCGTCATGTTCCATAACTTTCGTTATCATCAATATTTTCTAACCTTCTTGAACTCATCTTAAATATATTTTTCGGCCGTATCACAGTAGCTCATCAACATTAATCTAAGAAATTTTACTATCATAGTTCAAAAACTTGAAGTTGGAAAAATTTAAAACCCCTCTTAATTGTAGGGAAACAAAAATAAAAATTGAGAAAATATAAACTTTAAGGGATTCTTACATATACTTCATAGCTTTATGCTTCATATGTTAAGCAATTAGAGGACTATTTTGAATATATTAAACAAGTCTGCGGCCAGCCATGTTACCCTTGCATTTTTTAGATTAATAATTATGCCCCTACACAAAGTTAGCGAAAATATAGACTCTCTTTAGCCAGCTAATTCTTACATTCTTCACGATGGTTAAATTCTGGTTCATTGTCAATTCCTACAAGAACCTCCACGCTGGAACGAATCATCAAGGTCACAACAAAATATCCTACGCCATCTTCAAATTCCAAATATTTATCAATACGATATAAAATGGGATCGAATGCAGATGTGTCTCTATTTCCTCCTTCTAACTGCATATGGCTTGGTATTCCATTCAGATCATCCCACACAAGAACCTTTTTTTCCATATATATGAAATCTCGAGTATGTGGTCCAGTAGGTATCACAGAATTTAATTCTGTAAAAAGAAAACGAATATTTGTGATTCTCAAAATATGAAAAATAAATAATAAAAAAGAGTGAGCCTTTTTTAGTATATTTTACCGAAAGAGTTTAAGAGAGTCCACAATTTGAAAAGATGCAACTAAGGAGTTTCTCTCTACGAAATTTGAAAATCTTATAACTGTGAATTCTGCAATCTGTATTTAATTCTTATAGATATTTGCAATATTTCGTTGAGATTGCGTGGATTTCCCAGATTGGCGACGCTGTTGGCGATCAGAACTCACGTGTGGGATTCTATAGACTCGGCTAAACTCGGCCGCCTTTGGATTCATTCGGCTTTTTCTTCCGCGCCTAGCAGCGTATTGCGAACTGCTTCCCATAAACTTCATGAATACCATGGATTCCTTAAGTTCCATGAATTCTATTAATTCCATGAATCACATGAATACGGTAATTGCAGTCAGTTCTTGGAATTATTTAAATTCAGTGAATTCTGTGAGTTCAGCGAATTCTGTGGATTCCGTGAAGTCTTTGAATTTCATCAATTTCATGAATTCCAAGTACACGGTCAAATCCTTTTATTCGGGAAATTCTTTAAATTTCCTAAATTCCGGGAATATTATAAAGTCCTTGATTTTCATTAATTCCATGAATTACTTAAATTCCTTGAGTTACTTAAGTTTCGTGAATTCTGCGAATTAAGTGATTTCCTTCTTTTCCTGGAATTCCAAGAGCAAAAGGTGATGATTCTTACCGATTCCTTCCTAGTACAAAAATACTGTAACGCGCCCTAAGAAGTTTCACTTCGAAACTATTTCTAATAATGTTTTATCACTGGGACAGTAAGTAAAATTTCCCTGAATAAAAATTGCAACAAAGAAGCTTTTCAAATATCTAAGGTAAAGATAACAATTAGTGAGAAGCGTTCAGGTAGTATCACTCTAGATGAAATTCATTATTTATGAAAAAATGTAGTTGAAATCAAAATTTAAATGAATGAGTGCCTCTCGATGGAACACTTTTTATGAGTAGGGAGAGAATTTAGCAAGCACATGTGAGTTGCTGCCTTTTCGTTTTTTTAACAAGTAATATACCAAATAAGTTGTAAGCTTTTAGTCGGAAAATTTTTGTATCGCACAGTAGTCTGAAACGCCCAAAAAGATAGTCAAAGCCTCACTTTTTTCTGAGAGATTTTGTATGTGGTAGTCGGTAAATCAGGTTCCTTCGCATTTATTTTTTGAATAACAAATAGATGGGGTGTCTACTAGACGCGTAGTGCACACGGGAATTGCACACAGGAATTGTCGAATGTGCAAAAATCTTCAGGAAGAAGATGGAGGAGGCACCTTAAGGTTGGTAATATGTTCTCGGATTCATAATTTAAGTAAAGGTCTTACTATCTGAAAAATTAAAAATTCAGGTGCGACGTTCTGCGATTCTCGATGCAATCAATTTATTTGTGAATGGTCGCGACGCCCTCCGCGACGCTAGAGAACGGAGCAGACTGACTGACCAAGCAAGAGGCGAGTGTCGGACTACTGTAACGAAACGTTTAGAATATTATCAATCTTCTCAATAGGGACCCTGAATAGGGCTATCATATATAAAAGTCTTCAGCTATTTCTCTACCACTACGATTCAGGATGATAAAAGAAAAGATTGTAAACTACAATGAAAAACAAAAAAGGCTACAACACGGTTTTGTAGCCATAATTTAATTTCGAACATCTAACTCCGAATTTGAACTCCGAGGTCCCGAAAACCACTAATATTAAGTTTCATGCAAATCTGATTAAAATTTTTGAAAAATATCCGTCATTTTGTGGCTTTTATTTTGTTTTTGAAAAATCTGACTTCCAATTTGAAATCAGCGACCCCAAAAAAAAATCAGCAACCCCAAAGTGGAAAATTCCATCGGCGAAAAATGGAGTCTTCAGGTTTTGAACAACTTTCTGGGCATTTCAGACCATTGTGTGTCGGTGAGAATCTGTCTGGAGTGCAGAGGTTCGTATAATGATTCATTATGAGCAACAATAATAACCCGTCTAAGAATTTTCAAAATGAGACATTAGTGGCAGGATCAAGAAAAATGTATTTCGAAGAGAGTCGATCCTGTTGAGAGTGCCCTTTCCAGGTTAAAATTTGAATTACCACTTTTTAAAGTCGTGTCCAAAAACATGGGATCTTATGAATAGGTTTTTTACGGGATATTCTAAAACACGTTGAATATTGGTAAGGAAAACTTTTTTTTTCAAACATGAAATATAATGAAAAATTTGAATTACTGCTAATTTATACTAGCTTCCAGGGGATTTGAGCTTAATTTTAGCAAAATGTAGCATGGAATAAAAAATGTAGCTAGAATCTAATGAAATAAACGTTTGAATTTAATTTTATTATTATTTAAAAAACATTTTATTTATATTGATCAGCATAAAAATTTGTTACCTAATTTAGTAATTGATATCCTGGCCAAATTTTGTATGTAATTCCAAATTTCAGAAGAAAATTATGGACATGGCTTTGAATAGCTTTCCCAGTAGCCGGACTACTTTAATGATTAATCTTATCGCCAAAATCTTTAAAAAGTGTGTTTCTAGAGTCGCGCGTCTTTGATGCGTCATTTCAAATGATAATAACCTCTATTTGATATTGCATGGCCTTTGGACCTAAATTAATTCCCAATTCGTTACAAAAGGCCTTTCTAATTATATTCTAAAAGCAAATCGCCTGCTAGAATTTAAGACTGTAATCGGTAGATAAAATTTTGTTCTCATATCAGCACACACCAGAATCGCGTTTTTGTTCGCCGCGGTTTATTTCTTCCTAGAACTGCTGGCCTATGCAGTTTCTCAGAGGAGCAGGGCGAGAGCGGTTGCGACTGTCGTATTAGAAGAGTCGCTGTGTGCGAAAATACAATCGAGTATACTGCGCAATATTATGTATTCCATTTTGAAACGATTCACGCGCCCTGGCGACTTACAGTCTGTCAAGTTAAAGCGTGGGTGGCTTTACTCGCAGTCGGTAAGGTGTATTGACATGATTTTGGTGTCAAAATATTAAGAAGAGCTCCCTCTTTC
>NC_046657.1:75656910-75671056 GCF_010883055.1 Belonocnema kinseyi | reverse complement strand
TGAAAGAGGGAGCTCTTCTTAATATTTTGACACCAAAATCATGTCGATACACCTTACCGACTGCGAGTAAAGCCACCCACGCTTTAACTTGCCAGACTGTATGTTTCGATTCACGACTAATTGTATACATCAGTAACAGCTAAATCTTGTACTCTGCAAAACTAGCAGTGTCGCTAACTCGCTCCTTTATCTTTTATGTTTTATACTTAAAAAATGGATAAAAATAAGTCATTAGTAACATGTGACGTAGGTCTTATTTCGGCTGCATGTCTCATTTCGGCGTCATTATTACTTCGAGAATAAGCCAGGACGTACTGTTCATGTGTCGAAATTGAACGAAAATATGAAAGAATAAAAAAAAATAATTTATAAAAATATCAAATTATTGGTCTAAGATGAGTTTCAGTTTCAATATATACTCGTATCATTTCGAATGTGACTTCTTTCCTCTACTCGTCATTTTATGCCTCATAAAAAAATGACTGAATTATTTTCTTCGCAAAAAAAACTTATCTACAAAATTTTCCACTAGAAGTTTTATGTTGCTAACACTTCTTTTAACTCCTCATGAGCTTCAAGATAAATGCCTTTTTAATGTATATCGTAAACAATTAAAAACTTTTATTTAAACAAAAAGGTTAATAATTATGCTACTTACTCTAGCAGTCTAAAAATAAAACAAACATGGTTTCCTGTACATTTTTTTAAATGGTTTTTCGGGTTTACTTTAAAAATGAAAAAAGCTACCACAGTTTTGCCTAGAACAAAATGTGGGTTAAGCTTCATAGAAATTAAAGAATTAAGAATATTTAATTTAAATTTAAAATTGGAAACTTGTTTCAAAGGCTGTCATGGGCCAAGCCAGTGCAGCTAGAAAAATTTATTAGCATTTGAGAAATGCAATTTTTTTATGGCTTGAACTAATAATTAAACAAATATAAAAATAAATTAATGCTACTACTACTACTACATACTTCTATACTATATGTAAACTACTAGTACCTTGGACTGCTGGTGAATTTTTAGCGACGTGTTCACGATCTCTATCTGTAAAATATAACATAGACATTTTTATTAAAGAATTTTCCCAACAAACGGTAAAAGTTTGCTATTGTTCGGAAATGAAGATGGCTGAAGGATTATCGCATAGGTAGTGAATATTAGATTCCTAACACGTGACTTATGTTTGACTAATAATTGGACTAATGGAAAAATCGGTATTCTGAATAAATGGTTGATCACCTTCGATTTTGTTTAAACTCACATATATAATTTTTTTTATGCTAAACATGAATCTTATCGAAATCTTATCGAAAGTGCCTTCAAAATTAAAGCGATTCCGACTGGGCTCATTTACGACTGGAAGGCACTTTCAACCTTTCTCCAACTGTTTGGAGGGGCCTATGAATAGGGGGATGGGGGCGGTGTAGAAAATTGGTCAAAGGGGTCGAGGTTCCTTCAAATTCAAAATGATCGAGCTGTGGGTAGCATAGGTTCAGCTCGTGTGAAAAAGAAGTCGTGGAGCCTTCGAATTCACAAAGTTTTTGATGAGAGGGCTTTTACGACCATCTCGACTGGAAATTATTTAAGATCCGTGAGCCTCTTTTTTTCCTTTTCCAACTTTTCCGAAAGCCCCCCGAAACAATACCCCCTACTTACAAAAAAACCATTGGAAAGGGATTGGGGGTTCCAGTGAGACTCAAATGCCCCCTGTTAATAGTGAAGACGACAATTCATTCAATCAAGGATGAACAGAAAGTAAAGCGTAGTTTTTGAGGCCAAATTATTAAGAATAGCTGCCAACACTTTGAAATAGCGATTTAGATTGACTGCAGATTCAATCTGTTATCTCGTAGGAAGCCGATAACGCACGAACCTAGAGGACGACGGTCACTCTCTCCCGTCGGGATCTTTTTAAATTCAAAGACACTTCGTACCTTTTTCCAACTTTGCCTGCCATAAGTGAATGTCCCATGGTCACTCATGCGTGATAAAACAGTATCATAGTCAGAACTAAAATCGTGCGTAAATTGAAATTCTATTGTATAATCCTTAGGCATTATATCTTCGATTACCAACGACGTATTCCACATGTTCCAAACAATGGTTTCTTGAATGGCCACAGACTCGAGCAAACGAATGGGCTTGTTCAGAATAATCTGAGTTTACGATGCGCAGTTGCAGAAGGAGCGGGTAGATTGGGGATGCGCATGGCATTACTTACTTCTCTAGATGACTATATGCCACATTAAATTGCTGCCATGTCACCAATTGAGAAAATACCAAGTTCCGGCGCGCGTATTGGGGAATGTATATCATTTTGATTTTAAATATAATAATCCAGTCGACGAACTTTGTTTTTCACGCATAAATACTTGTTTAAATACCTGCTTGGCCGCCGTGATGACAGCCTCGAATTTAATTATATGCCAATTTGTATCTAACCAGTATCAAATTAGAAATAAAAATTTAAGCAAATTGTCATTTAAATGAGATGTACTTATTGCCTGAGTTAGGATTGAAAATAGTAACAATGCCTGGGCAATTGGCGTAATGAGTAAATCCAACTTTTATACATTTTATTCATAACACAGGCGCACGAAAAAAAAGGTCTTGCCCACCAGGCAAGACAAACATTTCTATGCGTTTTTGGGGTCACTGAATCTTAATCCGGTGTAGGTTTGCCTCGGTCAGGTCGAATTTCGTTCCTAACCTCAAACAAATGATGAAAGTTGGAACATTCGTGGAAACACACAGACAGCAAAGCGGTTATATGTTTTTAGGATCGACGTGTCCAAACTTAAAGGTCATTTGACTCAGCGAGGTCGCATTCCATTCATAACCTAAAACAAAAATTAAAACTTTTCTCGACATACATTGTGACGATGACAACTGTCCCGAAACGGGATGTGCAGAATGATTCGTTCTCAGATTTTTTGAGATAAGGAAGTGTGTTTCGGTGTTTGAATTCTATTTTTTCAAGGTTATAAATGGAATGCGACTTCGCCAAATCAAATGACCTTCAAATGTGGACTCAGCGACCCTGAAAACATATAACCGCTTTGCTTTTTGGGTGTTTTCATTAATCTTGCAACTTTCATCTTTCTTTTTTTGAGGTTAGGTACTAAATGCGACCTGACCGAGTCAGACCAACCCCGGATTCAGATTCAGCGACCCCGAAAACGTGTAGAAATGTTGATCTTATCTGGTGGACAAGACCTTTCTTTTCGTGTGCCTATGCAATTCTTAATATCAGCTAATTCAGGTTGATATTCAACATTTTTCTTTACACTGAGCCATGAAGTGGAAATCGAAACTTACTTTTTAAATATCACCGTTTTTCAACAGATCTACACGTTCTGATACCACTGAAGCTGAAAATTAAGTTTTAGCGATAGCGTCGATCTTTATGACCGTCCGTAAACACAATAACCTTAAAAAAATCAACGGATCAAATAAAGCTTAGGCATATCTTTTTAGGTCCTAAAAAAGAACATGTTCCAATAGGATTCGTTTTTAAGGTTTTATGCATCAAATGCGAATAAGTCGAAAATGATAATTCTGAGCCAAACACAACACTATATTTAAAAAGGTTTAGAGAAGAGCTGTAGCTTTGAAAAAGAACTATATATTTTATCTGAGCCATTTTTCATAAGACATGATATTTCGGTTTCACTTTTCGACAATACTATAAAAGAAAATTAAAATTTTTAATTTCGAGCCACACAAGGTGAGATACGGGGAAAAATTTGAGAGAAATTTAAGTATTTAAAAGTTTCTACAAGATTTCTGTCAATCACTTTTAACGTATCTCCACGTTTTTAATTTATTTATTGAAAGACGCGAAAGACGTAAAAACTCTAAAAGAAGACTTTTAGGATATTTTATTTTATTCATCAAAATTAATATAAAAAGTAAAATCCTATTATTAGGATAAAAACGCGAGATAGCGAAGATTGAACGAAGAAGGGATTGTCGCTTCATATCGTAAGTTAATTTTGAAAATGAATATACATTTAATAATCAAAAAGTAATAATTAAAATAATTATATTAATAATGAAATTTAGGAAGTAAACTCGTTTGGAAATTTTGGCGTAAGCCTAACTGGGCTCAAGCCTGACAAAACTAGGCCCTGCCCTGGCGATTAAGTCTGGGTCAAGCTAGAATAAAAATCTAAATCTGGACAGGACCTGCCTCGATGGCCAGGCTGGTTCGCCGAGTCAGGGCCATCCTTGACCCTAGTTTATCACCAATTTCAAGCTATTTTATCCCTAGAAAGTATTTTTTTGCTTTATACTAACCGAATTGTTGACAGCGGGAACGTTTACGGTTGCCTCGCATATTTCGAATGATTAAATACGTCACTTGTTTACAACAATACTAACGGTTACATTATTCAAAATAATTATTCCAACGCTAAAGAGACTTATAGTCGCTTACGCATTTCGCGCAAATCCGCTAAGTGAAAAATCCGTCTTTTTAGATTTTTTGGAGCTAAGTATGATTTTTTAAAATATAACAGTTGCTTAAAATACATCGAATACTAACTTTCACTGATAGTTAGATTTCATATAAATCATGTAAACAATTTCATATTATTTGCAGCAATTTTAACATAGAACAGAGTTCAAAAGTCGCTGTTTTTCTGAAATTTTCAACATATTTTCAACTTTCAAATCAGAGTGAAATGGGACTTAATTCACGTTAACGTTTATGGTTTCGGTGAAATTTACAAAATATTTATTAGTTTTTGGACTTTTTATAGATTTCTATAATTTTTAATTTTTTTAAAAACTTTCATCATTTACGTAAATTTTGATACATTTCTAGAATTTTAATACATTTCTCTAATAACATGATAAACGTCTTATTACCGGAGTTTAGGTACTTACAAAATGTAAAGGGAAATCATTATTAGCAAATTACAAATTTTATTATAAAACTTAACAGTGATGTTTTCGAGTAATAAACTATCAGTTTCTTGATTTAAATGGATAAAATTATGAGAATGAGTAAAATAGTAGTGTTTTCTCGTCACCGCGAAAAAATTCGCAAAATGTGGGTAAGGCGTTGTTTACTGTCAGTCATTCACTTGTGTTAGTGCACTTTCACACATTTTGGTTTAACGTTATTTTTGTTTGAATGTGTTTCAAAAAATCAAGCTTTCAATGGGAGCTGGAAAGAGAGAGGCTTATAGTTTCTCCGAAATTCCGTGAGCGTAGTACCAATATTTTTGTTGAGACTAGCACTACGAGGGTGGGGTGAAAAGTTTCCGGCCTGTTAAGAAAGAAAAACTTTTTTGTTATTTTTAAATTCATTTTTCAACATATTTTCCCTCAAAACATTTTTCATAGAGGTGCTTTAATGCAGTGGTGCCATTTTTATACTCGGATTCTTCAAGTTCGTCAACATACTCATTTGCAACATCGATAACTTCCTCGCTGCTCTGCAATTGTTTACTTCCGAGAGGTTTATTAAGGTTAGGGAACAGGTGGTAGTATCTGGGGTTCAAATCTGTTGAATATGATGGATGGGAAAACAATTCCAACTTCAATTCGTTGATTTTAGCCATTGCAACGGCTAACCTATGGGGAGGTGCGTTGTCGACGATTTTTGATCGACTGTTAGCAAAAGTGCCACCCATCTAGCACAGTGCTTCTCCATGCCCTAATGTTCATGTTAAATATTGCGTAAATGCTCAGTTCACATCCTAGGAGCCTCAGCTATCTCACTCATCTCTGATCTGCAGTGCTTTATCACAATTTTACACATTTTTCGATCATTTCGGGAGTTGCGACCTCAAGGAGGCGTCCTGAACGTGGTTCGTTAGAAGTGCTCGTGGGACCTTTCTTAAATTCAGAAACCAACTGTTTAACCGTCAAATATAGTGTAAAAGAGTATTTCAGTGTGTTATCCATTTCTTCTTTAATTTGAAGTGTTGTTAGGCCTTTTAAATAGAAGTATTTAACGACCGCACGCTTCTCTGATCTTTTAATTTTTGCACAAACAATCGAGGTGTATTGTTTAGTAGGCTCTCAAATGTGTTCTAATAGAGCAATCGAATTCAAAATTGATATATAAGCTAGTGAGATATAGTAATATAGAATATAAGCTAAAAATTAGACCTGCTGGCGCCATATACAGGTCGGAGCGAAAACTTTTCACCCCACACTCGTAGACACTTCGCTGAACAAAAGATCTTGTAAAATTAATGCCTTGCAAATCCATATTTTAAAAAATCGAACAGTATTCCTCTTTGATAATTAATTAATAATGTAACTCTCTTGGTTAAAAACTAAACTATTTAAATCAAGAATAACTTTTTTTAATTTGCACTTCTTTTAAAGTAATTATCTCAAGTGGAAATTTGACTAATCCAGTTTTAGCTAACAATTAAGAGCTTCCATTGAAAAATTTAACTAATAAATTCTGCATTGAAAATTCATCTTTTTTGATTGATAATTAAACTAATTGTTCGATAGTTAAACTGCTTTCTGTAAAAATTCATTTTATTCATTTTAGATACGATTCCATTTTTGGTTGAAAATTCAAATACTTGGATGAAAGTGGAACCAACTTGCTGAACATTGATTTAATTGATTTACGATTAAAGATGTATGTTAATTAAATGGGATCTTGAATTTTTCGGTAACAATTCTAATATTTGAATTTCAAAACAAAAATTATGGATATTCTTCATCCATAAATAAAAACAGGGGGGGGGGGGTTGCCCTCGACAGCGAAAAAAGTTTGCAATTCATTTTTGTCGCACCCGAATGTAGATATTGTGCTGAAAATTAGTTTCTCTATTATTAGTTTCATAAATAAAAGGTATCAGGTAAAAACTATTCGCAAGAAGTTAATATAAAGTACTTTTTTCCCCCTTTTTTTTTAATTCGAGCTATTCACCTTCAAAACCAACATTAGTTTCGAAAGCCGGACAGATCGGGTCGATGTTGACATATTCAAAATAACGAGATTTCCTATTCCCTAAAACAAACAATTCGGGGGATGTAACTTCTAAAAATTGTAAAAAAATCACCTTTCTTGTCAAATAAAAAATGGTCACAATTTTTTTAAAACTCCTTCCACGAATCTTTTCGTACAAGATTATCTACTCTACTTTACATCGTTCCAGGCATTATATATACAAAGAAAAAATGAAAAATTAATTTGATGCAAGAATGTGTATGTTTACACTTAAAATTCGTAACTTGTTTAAAATATCATCAAGGGCTAACAATTTTGATTTTTTCTTTCTAAATCATAGCGATTTTCTATTAGTTTAAAAAGATATTATATACTTACACATCTGCCCTGTTGGCATTGACAGCCTCGCTAAAGCATTAAAGTGTCTTAGATAGGGTGTAGCTGCATCTGTAAGATATAATATACAGATTATTATTCAAGATTTTTTTTATCAAATCCCAAGAATTTGATTGCTTTAAACTAAAGATACCTCGAATTTAATCTCTAAAGTTAGTTAACAAAAACCAAGGCACCAAATCTGCATAAAGTAAATATATTTTGAAAATCTAGAAACCCTGCTTTATGTCTTTTTAGGGTATTATGTTATTTTGAAATAATATTGTCTATTCAGAGCGTAAAAAAATATAATATTCCAATTTAAAATTCGAAACTTGTTGCAACGGTTTCCAGGGGCTACGTCGTTCAGCGAAAATAATTTATTGGCGGTTAAGAAATAAAAGTTAAATTTTGTTAACGATCTCAAAACCACTCTCATGACACACGTAGAAAATTAATTTATATATTTTGCAACATAACCGGTATAAATATGAATCAATTGACATTTTAGAAGATTTTAAAAGAAGCTTATTCAAATCTACAGAGTTTCTATAGATTTTCCCACTGTGCGGCACTGGGAGAGCAGCGTGGTGGCAGCGCGGTGGCAGCGCACGGTCCCAATAAAATTATAATATCTCGTGATTTAGAAGAGTCACCATAAATTTTTTTACTAATTAAAGGTAAAATGATGACGAATTGAATTCTCTTAACAAGAAACGATACATTTTTTCTCTTCTTGACGAAAAACTGAATTTATTTTGTTTTTTACATTTTTTTGGTCAAAATTAAAATACAACATTTTTTTAATTTTTAATCCACATCCTGGGCTAGAAGGAACAAGATATGGACCCGCATAATCAAAATACGATGGGAGAAAAGGACGTGAGAGCGTCACTCTAAGAGTGGAAAGATCACCCATAAGGTGAGTTTCCGTTCTAGCCTTATTGCGTTTGCATACAATACAACGATGCACAATTGTTTTAATTTAACTTCGAGCAGCAATACTCAGATATTGAGCACGAGCTGTATAAAGAGCCAGCTAAATACTGGCGTGTAGCAAATTGTAATGAGACTGCTCTAGTATAA
Source organism: Belonocnema kinseyi (assembly GCF_010883055.1). Lineage (NCBI taxonomy): Eukaryota > Metazoa > Arthropoda > Insecta > Hymenoptera > Cynipidae > Belonocnema > Belonocnema kinseyi. The sequence goes on along the minus strand of NC_046657.1, from coordinate 75,662,664 downwards.
GACTGGATATCCTATGTTTAGGAAAAACAGCGGAGGAGTCTTAATAAGCTAACAAATTGAATTATGAAACCGTCCAACAAGAGGAACAATGCCGAGCCTAAGATGACTTTTGGAAATGCAACCTAGATTGTCAATCGCTTCCTTTTTAAAATATAGCTGAATGGGCGGAGATTATATTCTCCTATTCTGTTTTAAATACTTCTATTTTGCTTTTTGGCTAAGCCTTTAAAGGGCTAAGGAGACACGTTTTACCTTCACGCCAATGAAGGAAGATTATCAAATCCTTTCTTAAACGGCCACATGAAAGGGGAATCAGCCGGGTTTTGTTTAGATGGAACATGATTTGAAAAGGTAAAAGGCAATTTAGTTTGAATTTCATTCCAGGAAGAAAGTAATATGGTGACACTCAGAGACACAGTTGCACATAGAAGAAGCTCACCAAGAAAAGAACACACAAGGAAACAAGGCACAAAAGAAAGAATGCAAAATCATATCAAACTAAAGTCTTGTCCTTGAATTTAACATTAAACTTTGCTCTGCTTTCAGGAATTTGACTCATGAGGATCATGTTCATAGCGAATGCGACGGTAGCGCAATTATAAAATTAGTAATTTCTATAATGGTAAAATCGAACTATAAATAACGAAGATTCTCCAGTCGCGATCGTTTGGAATTCAAAGGAACCGCGATCTCTTTTCCTGCTTTTAAATTCAAAACCACTTTAAACTCTTTTCCGGTCGAGAATGACCCTACTCCGAATCGTTTTTAATTCAAAATCATTCTGATACACATCACTGCCTTTTCAAAAACATAAAAAATATCTACATTTTTCGAGAGTAAAAAGCTCGAATGTGACTGTTTACGTTCGGAGAATACAACCTACCATGAAGCTTTCCAGGTGAGCGTAGCAAATAATACGAGTTGGTGCTCGACGTATACCACTCGTTGCACACGATGCTTGCCATGAACATAAGCATTTTGCAGGAGAAGGGGTAAATTGGGAATTCGCATGGCATTTCTTATGTTAGTTCTTTAGAGAACTAAATGCACATTATTTTGCTGTGACGTGACCAATCGAAAAAATACCAACTTAGACTCTTCTGAACGAGACGTTCATTCGTCCTTTACGACAAATTGTCATATTGGAATGAAATTTTTATCGGCACTTCCATAACTTTGTGTTAATTCATTGCATTTCTTAATTTCTGTGAAGTCTATAAATTTCGTGAAGTTTCTTGAGTTCAATGGATTCCGTGAATTTCATCAATTCAGCGACTTCCGTGAATTCAGCGAATGTCTCAAATTCGTTAAATTTCATAGATATTTCTGGAATTCCATAAATGTCCTGACTTCCTTTTATTCCATTAATTACTTTAATTTCGAGAATTCTGTGATTTCGTGAAGTCCATGAATTTCGTTAATTCTACGAATTCCTTTCATTTTATTGATGCAGTCCATTTATTTAATTCCATGCACTCTTTGAATTCTCTGACATCTGTGAATTTCGTGAGTTCCTTGAATTTCGTGATTTAAGTAAATTTCGGGTACAATTCAAGGGTTATTTTCTTCAATTTTTTCGTAAACCGAGCTATGTCCATTTAAAACCCCCTGGTTATTTCGAAAGCCCGGAGCACGGGTCAATGTTAAGTGATAAAAAAAATGGAATTTATCTTTTCACAAAACAACCGAATTTAAGGGAGGGTCTTAAAAAGAAATATTTATCACAAAAAAAAAAACAAAGTTCATACATGTCTGTAACATATATTCATAGAGAGCTATGACCAATGAAGTTGAACAATAGTATAAGCTACATTGATCGGATTTTTTACAAATTAAATGTGATTGTTTGATTGCATATTTTTATGGGGTTTTTCTATTCCCTAATGAATAAAAAAAGCCCGAATGTAAGGCAAAAAATTATCGGAAAGGCGATCACCAGTTTTGCCATAAATTATCATAGATTTCCACAAATCCCAATAAATTTTTACAAATTTAATGAATTTTTATGAAGTTCCAGAATATATAGAAATATCTTGTTTTGTTGTTATTGCAAAAACGGTGTGTTCAGATTTACTTTTATAAAAGGAAAAAGCTACAGCATTTTACCTGGATGAGAAATGCGAAATTAATTTCCTATAAAAATATATATTGTATTTTTTAATTCAGGGTCTTCAAGGGCCAAAAATCTTGATTTTTTTGCTAAATTATATAATTTTTTTCTTACTTTACAGAATTATTAAATACTTACACATCTGCTCTGTTGGCATTGACAGCCTTGCTAAAGCGTTAAAGTGTCCTGGATGGGGTGTAGCTACATCTATAAAATATAATATAAGGATCTTTCTTAATCTTGCACTCTATTATTTTATGTAACTTAATGAATCTGTTTCTTCTGTCTAATTTAGACTTTTTCCGGAGCCCTAAACATTTTTTTTCATTAAAAAAAATTATAACATACGTTGATATCCAGAACATGAAGCTTCATGGCTAGAATTTGAAGCCAATTCTTCGATTCGTTCGTGACGCGTTGACATCCGTGGTAACTTGGGCCTCTCAGAAATTCTATCTATAACATATAATAAAGGGATTTTCATTTAACATTTTTCTAGACAAACCTGAAAAATTTGCGAACGGCAGAAAAAGGATTCGTAAAATTCACAACATAATTAAAATTTTTAAAGAAGCCTGATTAAATTAATGAAACTAATTAAACTTATAATTTGTCTTAATGCAAGTTTTAGAAAAACGTATGCAAATTTAACAATTTTAGCCATTATATTGGCTAGAAAAGTACGTCGCGATGGAAGCAGTATTATTTTTAAGATTATTTCTAAATAGCTTTTATATATCTACGCAGAAAAAATGCCGACGGGAAATTTTGGACACGCACTGAACTTTTCCCAACAGAGCTGCTGAAAGTTAAATAGCCGAAAGGTCAACAAATTTCGTCACCTTCTTTTTAATATCTAGGTGCTCTACGACAAAAATTAGAAATACTTTTAAACGGGTTGAGAGATACAACCTTTGGACGATTATGAACAATAAATTCCTCTTTCAGACCACTTTACTGTAGAGCGGTATTCACAGCACACGGCGCGCAGTGGTACATAATATTATTTATCACTAATTTTAAGAGCGAGCCATTGCACTAATTAAAAAAATTTTTAATTCCGCGTGCAAAAAAAGGCAAAATCGATATCTTTTTATCAAAAAATGAATTCCTAGTTTGCACGCTGTGTTACGATAACCCAGCGCGATTTACAACGATCTGTAATTTCGAAGCGAGAGGAAGGAAGGTTCCGTACTGAGATTGAGTGAGAGTTATGGGATCTACTGCGCACAGATCACCTTACCAACTTAAGTGCCCAAAAAACTGACGAAAGATGTACCTAGAAATTTTCTCTCCAGGTAATTTTCACCCAATGTGCACACTGAATGAAAAAAAAATTGTAATATTAATATGTTTTTCAAAACTTATGAAAAAACCGACTGAAAAGTTTTCAAGTTCAAATTTTTATTCGAACAACAGTTATTTCGAAAAGGGTGATTTTCTAAAATGAAAGTATACTAGCTGCGCGGGCAAAATCTCGTAGCACGCTGCGCGCGCGTAACTTCGCGCCGAGTTGGAGCGCACCTTTGGCGTGCGGACACGCTCTCGCGCTTCGCGCTACTCTGCGTACATTCAATGCGTATAGTTTAACTACATTTGTTCAAATATCATAAATATGTCAGCTGAAATCCAAAACTTTGATTCAAACTTCTGTGAATTACAGCCATACAGTGCAACAGAATTTTTTTCCATTTACACTCGCGCTTCTCGTTGGATAATTACTGCCTAATTGAAAAATTTCATCAAGATAATTTTTAAATCTTTTTAAGATCTACTAAAAATATCGCTTTAAATTTTCAGATCTCTTAAAAAAATTCATAATTTTTTCAAATGATCCAGCTTTTTGACTTTTTGTGTAATTAACAAATTTCATCCAAATAGTTTCTAAATACATATACTTTGTATCTGGTAGAAATTTTTATTAACTTTTTAAATAATATTTTATTGGTGATTCAAAAAAGACCTGGAAGTATTATATTGAAATTTGTGCTTGAAAATATTTCCCGACCTAAGCATTTGTTTATATTGAGTTAATGCGAAATGAAATATGTAGTACATACGTAAATGTCACTCGTCGTGATGTGAAAATTGTTATTAATATGTGCGACCCTTCTCAGCGAAAATAAACAAATTCTAGTTTAACAGGATCATTTACAAAAAAATTTAGTCCTCTAAAAGAGATTAGCTTTTATTACCCACTAAAAATTATTTCCAGATAGTTATTGCACTATGGTGCAATAACTCGGGGTAAATTCTCTACTAATGAAATTCCGTGAGTGTGGAACCAATATTTTCTGTAAGATAAGTGGAACTGGAAAACGGCATTTGGTTTCGTCAAAATTCCGTGAACGTAGCACAAATGTTTTTGGTCTGACTATATCTGATACTTAATTCATGATACAGGCACAAAAAAAAGAAGGTGCCCGAAATTTTGACCAGACCATGTTGGTCTTATGTTTCTGAGGTACTTCAATCTAAATCCGGTGGCCGTTTGGCCCCATCAGGTCAGAATTTTTTCCAACCACGAAAAAAGACCCAAAAAATATCCCTTTTTGTTAATAAAAAATGTAACCTGACCACATTTTTGCAGATTTTGGGGTCACTGGATTTTAGAATAGTGTTGATTAATCCCTGTTCAGAGGCGTTCTGCTCCTAACCTCAAAACCTTCAAATCTAACTTTAAAACACCCTCCAATTAGCCAGAATAAACGATCTTCCAGTTATAGGGTCCGCATAAGCCCGAAAGAAATTATCTTCTGTATTTTGGTTCGCTAAGTGTGGATCCGGGGCTTTTTTTCTCGGAATGGTCTAAGTCTATTCCTAACCTCAAAATATACAGTCTGAGTACGATAACTTGCCATCCGATAATCGTACACTCCCCTTAAAACGTCATCACACGTACAGCACGCACACTATTCGTGATTGTCCCACTACGTTTGCTATTTTGCTCATGACGTGCGCCCATTATTCACGCATGCGCGCACCTAATATCGTGCTACTAGAGCAGTGGTCGGCAAACTTTTTGCTGGATTTTCAGGTAAGGGCAGACTCGACCCGGCTTAATTTTTTCTACTACTTTTCGGTCGGTTCACGAAGCTCGGGGCGGGTGAGCTCACCCCGCTAGTGGTCTTTTGCCCATAGGCAGGTCCAAGTAGAAAAATTTCAAAAAGTTTAGTTTTACAATTAGCGATTTAAAAATAATATACTTGGAATGTACGAATTTTTCCGACTTGAATCATATGTTGTTTGAGCTATGAAATTATGAAGTTTAATGCAGGGTTTAAAAACTGAATTAATAAAAGTATTAACTAAATTTACATATAGGATTATTAAAAAATGATTTCATGCATGGTTTATGACTCAAATTAATTTTTATATCAATAAAAAACAAGAAAAATAAACAACTTGTAAATAAAAACTTTTTCATCATTAATTTGGGTTAAAAAAAAATTGGTAGAGCTGCATTAGCCTCCTGAAAGTATAGTACTCTGAGCGTTTCCCATCTCTTACCAACGAGGAGGTGCAGATAGACTGTAAAGAGACTTTTTTGGGCGTACTCGTTTCAAATCGGATAGGTTAGGCAATCTTTTCAAAAATTAAAAAAAAATTGAATAAAATTAAGGAATATATTCTCTTTTGATTAA
>NC_046657.1:75649613-75656810 GCF_010883055.1 Belonocnema kinseyi | reverse complement strand
AATTTAAATCATCAAAAATTTTGTCCTGAATTAATTTTTCGTTAAGTCAGAAACGATTTTTAACAGCAGTATGTAAAATATAAAATGAATTCGCGCTATTATATTTTCTTAACAATTAAAGAAAACATTGCGTTTGTCAAATAAGTACGATTATTTATTGTGGTACACACTGTTCATTAATATCACCTAAATTACTGTGAAGGATGTGAGTGAACTGAAGCTGCTAATTTTTTAATGTCAGGTGTCATGGATCTATTAATTTTTAACAAAAAATAATTTTCCACGTCTTCTAATCGATTCCTGTACTTATTCTTTATGAAGGCCATCGAAGAAAAGCCCAATTCGCATAAGTAAGAAGTAGGAAAAGGAACTAAAACTTTTAATGCAGCCATTGCAATTTCTGGGTATTTCGATTTAATAAAAACCCAAAAATTGGAAATTGTGCGTTTTTTTAAATTCAGATTTTAATCAAATTTGATTACATAAATCGAACAACTGCTATTGCAAATTCGACTCTAATCCCGCCGGGCATTGCCAAAGAAAATGCATCATAAAGCTTGGAATCAATCTGCATGATACAATACTCGACTTTCATGAGAAAGCTTTCCACAGAATTCTGAAGAGAAATCATATCTGGGCACGAACCTTGCATGTTGACATTTCAAAAATTTAAATGTCCGAAAATGTCTGCTAAATATTCAAGTTTTATCGCCCACAATTTTTGGTCAAATTTGTGAGCTAACTCATGTTTAGAGTCACTTAAAAAAATATAGACTTCATCTTAAAAAAAAAAAGTCGATTAAGAACCTTGCCCCGGGAAAGCCATCTCACCTCAGTGTGATACAATAATTGTGAAAATTCTGCTCCCAATTCTTCACAAAGTACCGTAAATAAACTACTATTTAAAGAACTATTTTTGATAAAATTTACTATTTTAACCGAATCGTCCATCACTTCTTTTAATAATACTGGCATAGATTTGACAGCTAATGCGCACTTATGAATAATGCAGTGATACCAAGAAGAGTTCGGCGCGACTTCTTTGAAATGTTTTACAAATCCTACATTTTTCCCAGTCATCGAACTAGCACCATCGAAAGAAAGAGCTAGACATTTTTTCGAATCTTATTTAAAAAAAGCTGTTGTTTCCACCATCCCTTGAAAAAGTAAATGTCCCGTTGCCTGCCCCTTCATACTTTTACAAAAAAGCATCCGTTCTTCAATGTCCTCTTTGCCAATAAAGCGAACGAATTCCAAAATTTTTTCAACATTGCTGACATCAGTTGAGCCGTCCACCTGAATGGCAAAGATTTCACTATAGTTTAGCTCATTTTTAAGTTTGGGCCTTCTTATCCCCCCATAAAATTCGCGTCCATTCCGCACAAATTGGACTAATTAATTTTCCCACTTCTGTTTGTGGCTTACCCTCCCGGGCAATAGCTAGTGCTGCAGCATATGAGCACTCACATAACTTTCGCCTCAATCGTCAGTCCTCGTTGTCTTCTACTATTGATTCACTACCCAACATTTCCCGATCTTTTTCCTCCAAAAAGTCAACTTCGCGCAATTTGGTTTCAAAGACCTCGACCGGAAGGTTTTGAGATTCTGGGTGGATTTGCTCAAAATGACGTTTAATTTTTGAGGGAGATTTAAGCGAGATGGTAAATACTTTTAAACAAATTAAGCACTGCGGGTCACCACTTTCTTTCATGCGAAAACCGTATTGCAAATAGTTCGACATTTTTCAGGTCTTTAAGCCTTTGACTTTCAGAGAAAACTAACTGTTAATTGCCATTTGACACCTGACAAGGTCAGAAAACAGTAGGAGTGGGGATTAAGGAATTTATCATATCTTCCAAATTTTCCAATGACTTCATAATTGAAGATTTCGCACGCACATCTTCAACAGAGTAGATTTTATGACTCCTTCTAATCCTTTTGTCCATGGCTCCGTGATTCTACAAATCGATATGCCCAAAGCAATCCTTGAGCATCCTTGAGCATGGCAACGTTTTTTCATGCGCGACGTATCAAAGATATAAAGGAGCTAACGCCGTTAAGCAATAATAATCTATTGGCAATTTTAAAAAAATTTATATTTTTTCAAAGTCCTAGCAATATTTTTTTAATTTGAAAAATTATTATATACTAACCTATAATTGTAGAACTTGTAGCATCGTCTTGAGCTCTTGAAGCATAGTTGGCGTTTGGTTCGTTTCCTGATGAAATTCGAGATTGCTGGCTCTCAACACCTCTGTCTGTAAGAAATCATATAAAGTTTTTTGTTAAAGAATTTTTTCAAGAAAACCAAAAAATGTATTGGATTTTAGCAAACTATGCATTAGCTAGCAGTGCTCCAGTTGAGTGTTTATATGCTACCATTGGTTTAACTAATTTTCACGAATTTCCACTAATTTAATTGATTTTTATAACTTTCATCCATTTTCCTACACTTTGAGTTTTAGAAATTATTTTGTTGAGATTTGGAAAAACATCGTTGGAATCATAAAAAAGAAAGACCTGATTATTTAAATAATTCATGATGATTGATGCCTTTGATGATAATGCGCTAATTTTAAATTCTATAATTATTCAAATTTAATATTTATAATGATTAATGATAGAGAAAGCCACAAGGAGTATTTTCTTTATCCTAAAATAAGATTTCGGAGTGACAGATTCAAACGAATTTGAGTATAATGAAAAAGACGGTATGAATTCTGAGTTCAGAGAAATAAATCATTTTTTTATTGCAATAAATTATCTCGTCTCTCAAATTTCTAAATAAAATTTCTTTTTATTCCCAACAATTCGCATTAAAATAAAATCACTAGAATTACAAAAAATGAAATAAGAATCTTGTATTTGCTGACTTCAGAATTAATAAAGTTTTTTGCAATAATACGCATTATTTTTCATCTGTCACTCCAGAATTATTTTGTAGGATTAGAAAATTACTTTGGATGCATTTTCCAATCATTATGTGTCATACATACTATATTATATTTGAATATTTATTTATTAAATTTATAATACGCGCGCTAACAGTAACCAATCTAATTGCCGGCGCGACGCAAGCGCAGTTGGAAACGTTCCTCAATTTGGGACATCATTACTGCATTTGTTATAAGTTGCAAAATACAAAAGTATTATTGAAAGTTTGTATTTTTATAATTATTAACGACATAAAACCAACAGAAATTTGTTCCTGTTCTAATTATCTCGGTTTAAGAGGATCTCTCTGTAATTTATCTCAGTTACGAAATTTGATAGATTTATTTTTCAATGTTAAAATTTATGTAAAACTTCAGAAATGATTTCGGAAATACTACTTCAAAAATCTATTTTGTAACATTCAATTGTTTGTTTTTTTTCTTTATTATAATCCAAGTACAGTGAAACGCCGAAATAGGGCTTCCTGATATAGTTCAAGTAATTAACTGAATCGGGCCTGTTCCCAACCATCGCTTACCCCAAAACCTGCACAATATCTAGGTTTTACTATCTCTTAGCAAATTTTCGTTTCTAGTAAACTATTTCAAGTTTCACTGATAGTCCACTACTTGGAAATTTTTAAACATTTCATAGCTAAACATGATATAATCCCGATAGAATTTATTATTATTATTTGGTGAAAAAATTTAATAACAGTTATAACATTCTTATCGATATATTTTCGGTGCCAAAAAACGTTCACAGAGAGACCAATGACTAAAATTAACATGAACAGCGATTCTCAATTTCCTGATTAAATAAGAAAAGGCGAAGTGAAGGCAGAAAATCATGGAGAGGCGATCTATTTATAAAATTTGTTTTTGCACCAATTATCATAGATTTCCACAAATTTCGTAAGTGCGTATAAATTTTCAAAATTTATAGAAACTCGTAGTATTTTATTTGTAAGAACGAGGTATTGGGTGGACTTTGAAATGGGAAAAAGCCAGAGCATTCTATTAAAAGAAAAAATGCGAAAATAATTTCCCATAAGAATATGCATTTTTTCAGTTAAAATTCGAAATTTGTTTCAAAGGTCTTTAGGGTCCAACGATTTCAATTTTTTTTCTCTAAAACAAAGCAATTTTTTCTCAGTTAAAAAATTTTTTATATAATTACATTCATGATTCCCATTTCGACCATAGAGTTGTGATGTTCGCTCCAGCATCTGCATCTGCATTTCTGCTAAAGAGTAGAGTCGTCTTGAACGTGAATCTGTAAAATATAATACAAGGATTTTTATTCAATATTTTTTTTAACGAGTCTCAAATATGTCCTTTTAGTCTAAATTAAATAAATTAAAGAAATTATTATGTAAAACGTATGGAAACTCAAGTTTTACATAGATGCGACAAAACCTAGATTCTTGGTCACTTGTGTTGGATTCTGGCTCACTGCCTGGCTGATAGTGGAGCTTTGGTTTGGTATTCCGGCTTCAAAGAGACGACACAATAAATGCAGTATTTTCCTACCGATTATTTTTAAATAAAATTTAAATATACGCAGAGTAAGCGACTTTGACATAATTTTGGACATGCACTTTATTTCTAAAAAAAAAACCTGCAGAAAGTTGCATCTCTAGGGGGCCAAACATCTTTAAGAAGCCATAGGAAACCCAAAATTTCAAGCCCAATTCACACGATCAACAGAACACCATCGAAGTTATCATAAGTTGCCGGTAAATTGACAAAAAATATCAAATTAACAAATTTTGACAAATTTTTTATGAATTTGAGAAATTAAAGAGCCCGAGCTACTACATATGCGTCCAACCGGAAAAAAGTTGCTTGCTTAAACATTGGCCAAAACGTTTCAGCAATGACTAAAACCCTAATATTTCTCGCTTAGTTGTCATTTTACATAACTTGCGCTCGTTTTATGTGCTTTTTCGAATCGAAATTCATAATTGGTTCCGAATATCAAAACAGTACACATCATTCCGAAGCTAAGTTTAAAAAATGTCTTAAAATTGGTTTAAATTGATACTTCCCAGTTGAATAATGTTTTAAATACTAACTTTCGACTGTTTCTTAAAACAACTATTTTGGACAGTAACTAGGCAACTAATAAATCAAAAAAAGAAATAAGAGAAGGTGGGTTGTCATGGGCGAAATAAAAGAAATCCCGTTAATCTGAGATTTCGAGGAATTTCTGTAATTCAAGAAATTCAAAAAATTCAATAAATTAATAGAATACAAGGTAATCAGTGGATTCATGGAATTCACGGCATTCAGCGAACTTAAGAAAATTCAAAAACTTCAAGAAATTTGGAAATTTCAATGAATTCATAGAATGAAAAAATTCATAGAATTGAAGGAATTCGAAGAGTTCGTGGAATTCAAAAAATAAGTAAGATTTAATGAATTTATATGATTCAAGGAGTTCGTAGAATTGAAGAAATTCGTAGATTCCAAGGAATTAATAAAATTCAAGGAATTTATAGATTTCATCGTATTCACAGAATTGAAAGAATTCATCAAATTCACGGAATTCATAGAATGCAAGAAATTTAAAGAGTGTAAGAAATGTATAGAACGCAAATGATTCATAGAATTTAAGGAATTCATATAATTTGAGGGACTTGTAGAATTCAGGGAATTCAAAGAATTCCCGAAATTAATCGAACTCATAGAATTCAAGAAATTCGTATTGGTAAAATTTAGGGAATGGGATGGATTCAAAGAATTCGTACAATTCGAGGAATTCATCAAATACAGAGAATTGAAAGAAATCAGGAACTTTAAAGAGTGTGCGGAATTTATAGAACACAAGGCATTAATATAATAGAATGAATTTATAGAATCCATAAAATTTAAGGAATTTATAGAATTCATAGAATTCAAAGAATTCACAGAATTAAAATAATTCAAAGAATTCATAGAATTCAAAGAATTCATAGCATTGCAAGAATTGAGATAATTTATAGATTAACCAAAATTTCGTGGGATTCAAGGAATTCATGGAATTTAAGGAATCTATAGGTTCTAAGGAATTTAAATAATGCAATAAATTCATCAATTATAAGGAATGAATAGAATTTAGGGAATTCAAACAATTCAAAGAATTCATACAATTCAAGAAATTCTTGGGATTCAAGGAATTTGTAAAATTTAGGAAATTCATGTAATACAAGGGAATTCATAAAGTGCAAGGAATTTATAGTGTAGGCAATTAATCGAATACGCAAAATTCATTGGATGCATGGGATTCATAGAATTTAAAGAATTTATAAAATTCATGGAATTAATAGAATTCAGGCCATTTTAGAATTAAAGGAATTCATAGAATGGAAGAAATTCATCGAATGCAGGGAATTCTAAAATTCAGTGAATTCATGTAATTCAAGGAATTATCTGAGTTTCTCGTATATTCTGAATTTCTTGAAGCACCTGAATTCGTTGAATTGTCTCAATTCCTTAAATTCTCGGAATTCTTCTGAATTCTATAAATTGTATTAATTTCTTCAATTCTTTTGAATTCTCTTAATTCTATGAATTCCTTCAATTTTCTGAATTCCAAGAATCCTCTAAATTGATTGTCTTCTCTGAATTCTTTGAATTTTTTAAATATCTAAATTCCAGGGATTTCTTTAAAAACTTAATTTTTTTAATTTCCGGAATTTCTTAAATGGCTTGAATTTTTGGAATGCCCTGTTCGGTCTTTAACGTGTATTTCGTTTTGTTTAGCTCTATAATTGCTAAAACTTATTTAATGGTAACTTTTTTACTTTGTATTATATCACAGTGATTGGATTTGTGTTTCTGGTGAAATTTATGTGCTGCAATTGGAGATTTTAGGGCTCTCTGGTCCTCAAAAAACAGTTTTTCACTTCCAGAGGTCGACAACTCGCGTGGGAGTTAATACACATATACTGTAAAAAATATCTTGTGGAATTTTCGCCAAAATTTGCCTGACGCTAATTTCCACAAATCTGAATGTTTGGGGAATTCTCCCTACTAAACTTTGGGGGAAATTCCCCAAACATGCATGCTGAATATGAACGAAAAAGTGGTGAACCCACATGTTAAACTTTTCAGGATAATTTAAAAATGACAATCATTAAGAATTTAGACTTCTGAATCCCTGCGGACACCTTTCGCCTACATCTACAGTCTGTCAAGTTAAAGCGTGGGTGGCTTTACTCGCAGTCGGTAAGGTGTATCGACATGATTTTGGTGTCAAAATATTAAGAAGAGCTCCCTC
>NC_046657.1:75647201-75649513 GCF_010883055.1 Belonocnema kinseyi | reverse complement strand
GAATGTTAAATCAAAAAGCATGAAAGAGGTAGCTCTTCTTAATATTTTGACACCAAAATCATGTCGATACACCTTACCGACTGCGAGTAAAGCCACCCACGCCTTAACTTGACAGACTGTACATCTATTTTTCCAGATTTATTTTTCGGTGCAATTCAATACAGAAGCATAATTGTTCATAAATGTTTCTAGAAATTTGTAATTTTTGTAATTTATTGAAGTTTGTTTTTCACACAAAATTATCCACTTAATAATTATTCTTTAGAAATGACAAAAAAGTGGTTTGATGATTTTAAAAAAGGGATTCGTCGATTTTATTTGCATGAAATATAATTCCTTGAATGTCAGCAACACCTCTTTAGGTTTAGATGAAAGCTTAAAAAGCGACCGCGCAGGCGTAAGAACAGATCAGAAGCCTTTTCAGAATTCCAAACTAAGCAGCATGAGTGAATTTCTAATATCAATAATACATTTCAGGAAATTAAACCAGGCATTTTAATGAATTCTCGCTAAATCTTTCTGTTTGAAAGTTCGACTGCTAGCAGTGCGGTTCAGGTCCCTCAGATCAAGATGGTAGAAAGCTCGCGAAAATTGAAAGTCGCCTCACTTGAAGCTTTTCTCAACTACAAAGAGCAAGTTGCGCTTAAAACTAGCCCTGAGTCGCACGGATTACGTATTAATCTGAATGAGGATCTTCTATCGGTCCTGAAATTGGTTGCCAAGGCACTTGAAGCTATATTCGCTAAGGACGAGCTTCTGAATGTTTATAACATACGTAAATGCCAAAAATCCATTTCACTGATGGCACTCATCATCCTTGTCAAATTTAGCAGACATTTGGCGAGGGATCAGATAATCAAGCAGAGGAAAAAAGTACAAGACTTCTCTACGACAAATCTTCGCTGACCAGATAATAAGAAAAGTCTTACATTCGTAAAGCTTTAAAGTACTGTAATCGAAGGATTTACGCTTCGGAATTGAATTTAAAGAGACAAAGGAAGACTAAATATCCTTGGATTGAAAGCGGAAAGGTGTTTGTCAAAAGTATATGGCAAGCCTAGAATTCAGCTATCCCTGCTGCAAAATATAGAATGATTCCAATAGCAATTAGGCTTTCTGCGGCATGGTTACACAGACAATGGTGTGATATAATTATTGTTTGGCTATTTGATACTCCTTGGAAAATATACCTTCAATATTTTTCAGGTTTTTATACCTTGCACATATGTATCTTGGATATCTTAAATGTTCTAATTACATCCCAATATCCCCAGCTCTCTGGATATCTGGATATCGACTCACGAAATCATCTTAATTTATATCGAGAATTTGTCTAGAGATATGTGCCACTTTTTTTGACATTCTTTATTATTTCTACAGTATATTTCTTATTTGTATTTATTACCGATTTTACTATTTGAGTTGCAATGACTTAGTTTGAGGTTTGTTTTGTAATGGCTCCTTGTCTCAGTCTATTTGCACGCGTGCTACGTAAGCATCCTTTTTTAAATTGTATTTGTATAAAATGTTTCTTCTAATATATCCATGAATAAATTAGGAATTTCTCATGTGGACGGCCATTGTCTCATACCACATAAACTATAATTTAAGCAATTCTTGAGAACGTGGTCCTACCATATAAAAACTGTTCCAGAGATCTCGTTCACTCCAAATTTACCCTCTATTTTCGTTAAAATTGAAAAGTATGAGCTCTTTCGAAGAGACAGAGGCTAAAGAAATGGTGGTTGAATTCATCTTTTCCCGCATGAAAGCCTGAGTGGAATTTTAGTTGGCGTGAGTTCATTAGATACTTGTCCTACGACCAAATTTCTCTTTGTTAAAATTCAAGCAATTTCTAATAGTGTTTTAGTGGGAGTAGTTTATAAACTGCAAAATATCTGCTATGGCATAGAGCCTGCGTCTGTAATTTTTACACTTATTCCTAACTTTAATATCATTATACATGCTGGTGATTTTAACCCTAAATTAAATCTTAATTCCAATCACTTCAAATACATAGCATTTCGGTATACTCTTTGGGGTGATCTGTTGTGCCTCATGCTATTACATACTACGAGGGTGGATTGATAAGTTTCCGGCCTGACCAAGAAAAACAACGTTTTTAAGAATTTTTTTTTTCTATTTCTCAACATAATCTCCTCCAAGGCTGATACATTTCTCATAGCGGTGTTCTAGTCTAGTAATGCCCACTCTATAGAATGATTCGTCAAGCTCCTCAAAATACCCATTTACAGCTTCGATTACTTCTTCATTGTCCGCAAATCCACTGTTTAGACTGTTGTTTGGTTTCA
>NC_046657.1:75642780-75647101 GCF_010883055.1 Belonocnema kinseyi | reverse complement strand
GCTATCTAAGGATGGTACTATAGAACGCCACCTCAAGGTAGGCCTAGTGGCGCCATCTCTTGGTCAGGCCGGAAACTTATCAATCCACCCTCGTATACTGATCTTTCCAGTACTCGTATTGACTTAAGAATTGCAGACTATATTAGTTTCGTGCAAACCCATTGCGACAAAAAAGATTAAGAATGAAAAAGAGGACAAATTAATTCTTGGCTCTCAAATTATATTTGTTTTAGATTCGAAATAATTTGTTTCTTTTTTGCGACGCTATGGGTGAAACAAAGAAAATCATCTGAATAGAAACCTATGACAGTAAGTAGAATTAAGGAATATTTAAAGGTTTAGCTACAATAGAAAACAAGAAAAGCAGACTCAGTTGCATGATGCTGCTCCGCGTGACCCAACATGTCAGTGTGATATTCTCCAGCCATTCTCAACTCAAAGAATCTTCGCAGCTACCCTATTAACTCCATTCCTTCTCTTCTTAAACCACCCATTCATCCCGAAAAACTTGAAACAACTATAACGTCCTTGAAAAACTAAAGATTTCCTGAGAGACTGACAACTTAACAACTGCAAACGAAAACCTTAGCGGAATGAATTTCGATTGGAATGCTCTTTACCAACGAGGATCAGGTAGCTGCTAAGAATTTAAAATTATAAATGGGTCAATCTACAGTCCCACAGTTACATTCCCCAATCTATTCTTCTAAAAAGTAACATGAGAAAAAAATTCCTGACATTCAAACACCCACAGGAAGTTCACAAAAGTCAACCTTCGAAAAACATTTAGGCTGTCGTACGAGCTACTTGTTATGAGCAAATAGTTTTAGAATGAAGAATTCTTAGTGAATTCGAAAAGTGCGCGCCCCTCGAGTTTGTAACCACGGTACCTCGCGCTACCCCATACGGTTTGCTTCTGGTTTTTATTTAAACTCGTAAGTCCTCAATGGCTAAGTAGAATAAAAAGAGTAAAACGGTCAGAAGTGTAAAACGGAACTTTTCCGTGTCTTCACTTGCGCGTGCTGAAACCGTGGTAAGGCCTTAAATAAAAATTGGGCCAGCTAAGTCCCTCATTTCCGAAATTAAAGCGAAGACCGCGTCTCTTAAATAATAGTGACTATGATGGCGCCACGAAATTTAAAAAGGAAAATTAACTCACTACACAATAGAATTCAAAAACTACCGCGAAGCAAGTTAATAGCGTTGATTCTTGGTTTCTCAAGAGTAAAAAATTAGAGAGACAAAGTGCTTTTTAAGGTAGTCTCAGTATCTCGGTTCAAAGACAATTATGTAATACGCTTTTGAAAACAAGCGTTGAGAAAAGTGCTTCACGGATGATACCCAAGTGTGAAGTTGCATGTTGAGTCCGGCATTTTTCAGGTTTTCGCAACCAAAGATAGCGGTTGAGTTCAGTTTGTAGATTCCTTCTTCACCCAAGAACGTTCGCTGGGTTCAACGGCAGATCATTTTTTTTACCATTTAAAATTTCAGAAAGAATAACTGTTATACTTGGGTTGTAAGAAACTGATAAGGCTGTCTTCTACGAATGATATGCTATTATACTGTTTTTCCTCTACTACTTCTTGATTAACATTACCTTTAAGCTTTCCTCGAATCTAAACTCAAAGCCAGCTCAAAGTTTGGTGCGGAATCTCTCTTAAATTAATTAACATACATTCCACGAGGATCTGACGGCGCATGATTAAGAAAAAGTATTACTAGATACAGATGTAAATATTAAAAAGGAGAATAATACTAGTTCAATTTCGTTATCCCAGGACCTACCTTAAAAGTAATTATTAGCCTGACTTAATGCCTCTAACTTCTTTTTTGAAGTAATCACACCTGAAATAATTTTAGAAAAAAACACTTTAAATAAAAGCAAATGACACTGAGACTGATGAAATACCTATCGAGATGATTAAACATGACCTTGAAATGATCCTTCTTATTCTATTGCATATTCGTAATGCTTTCCTTTAGGTCGGCATCTTCCGAGTTATATAGAAAAAATCTGTTATGCGTTCTATTGACAGCATATCTAAAACAACTGTCGCGAAAGACTGCCGGTCGATTTCTACTATATGAACACTGTCCAAAATCAATTTGAAAAATTGTTCATTTGCAACTATCCAAACTTCTCAAACCATCTGAAGCGATTGACACGAAGCCATCAGGTTTTCGAGCGAAACATAATATTTTTAATGTTTCCTGCAAAGTAACCACGGATATCAAATTATCAATTGAGAACAGAGAGATCATAATTGGTTGATGTTTGATTTTTATAAGGTTTTTCATATGGCTAACCATAAGTTACTGCTGCAAAGGTTAAAATCTTTCAAAGCATACAACTCTGTTATCGAGTGGCTTCAATTCTATTTTTGTAATCGGTCTCACAGAAGTACTGGCAATGACGGTAGGCTTTCTAAATGGTGAGAGATTAAGAGTGAGGCACTGAATTCAATGAATTTTATAAGTTTCTCGAAAGTGAGTATGTGCAAATGACATAGAGTAGGTATCAGGCTAACGGTTTTTTTTAACTTTGCACATGTCAAAACTCGTTCACACATTTCTTCTTTAGAAATAGAAATTTTCTGTGCAAAATATTATTATTCAACTAGGGAGTATCGATTTACACAAAGTGTGAATTTACACAAATTCGCGATTTACACAAAGAGTGCTGCATGCATTTTTGATGTCCGGAACCAATTGTGAAGAGAAAATTATAATATACTAACTTGGCATTGTAGAACGCACAGCTTCATTTCTAGAACCTGAAGGATTATAGTCGGTATGTCCGCGCCCTGTTGATACTCGAGATACTTGTTGTCTCTCAGCACCTCCATCTGTAAGATGTAATATAGGGATTTTTATTGAATAAATTTTTAACGAACCCCAAAAACCCCGCCATGACAGATGCAGAAAAATTATTTAAAAAATTTACGACACGATTAGTACAAATTTAGACAGTCTGATATTTTAGAAGAATTTCAAAGAATTAAAATTAAATCTACTGATATTCTGTAGATTTTATCTAATTTCCAATAAAATGTACAAGTGTATGGAAAACACCGAGTTCAGTAGATTTTACTAAAGGATAGGAAAAATACACAGAAAATCAGTAGACTTAACTAAAGTTCTTGCAAAATCTACTGAAAAGACATATTGTCTGAATTTGTATTAATCGTGTATTGAATAATATTTATCCAGTTTCTTCATGCAAGTATCAGAGCATCGGGTATACATTTAATAATTCTTGCCTATATTGCATTTAGTATTTCATTTTGTAAATTTGTATATTAAATTCGAAATCCGCGACTCTAAAAACCCACCTTGTATCAAGTTTTATAGAACTGCGACGAGAAATCGAATTTTAGCCTCTTTTTCTTCATTCTGGCTTTATGAGGATACGTCTTGATGATTATTATTAAATAATAGTTTCAAAACCGAGAAAGCGGTTTGAATTTCAAGAAACGTCGTAATTGAATTGATTATAATTTTTTTAATGCAAGAGTATTATTTAACGTTTGTTTTTTACAATAATTAACGAAATTAAAGCAACAAAAAATAATTTTGTTCAAAAATGTAATAACTTTATTTTTAAATAATAAATAAAATTTAGACATATTCCTGAATCCCAAAAATTGTTCGTTATTAAAAAAAAAAATGATAAATACCAACGTTGATCAGGCCGTTTTCTACGCTGCCGCTGCTTTGCTGATGAACCTCCATGTGAATGCGGATCACTTCCACCTGTAAAATATAATGTATGGAAAACCCAATACAGTCCATATTAAAAAAAACCGAAGATTTTAAATTTCAGTGAAGCGAATATATTTTGAGAATCTAGTGTTTCTATAAATTTCCGTAAACTACCATTAATTCCTTTGAATTTCCTCAAATTTCCATAAGTTTCTCAAATTTATATGAACTTATGAAAATTCATGAAATTTATAAAAATTAAAGATACTTTACGTGAATTTATAAAAATTTATGGTAATTTTTGGGCAAATTTTTATAACAGTTCTCCTGGACGCATGCGTAATAGCTTAGGTTTCTGAACTTAAATTTAAGAGTTGGCCAAGAAACCGAATCTCTAAGAACGGCAATTAAATCCGAACTAAAGAGAACGATATCAAGATTTTCGGTTGAATATGTCTGTTTGTTAAATTTTGGAAGAGAAAAATTAGAGACACAATGTTAACAAGTCATCCTGCCAAAAATTATTTTTGAACATAAAGGCTCAAACACATTGTGAATCCAAGAATCAGTTTTAGAATCCTGAAATATGTTTCCAAAGAACATTGTAATCGACTCATTA
>NC_046657.1:75629265-75642680 GCF_010883055.1 Belonocnema kinseyi | reverse complement strand
CCTTGGAGGAGATTATGTTGAGAAATAAAAAAAAAAAATTCTTAAAAACGTTGTTTTTCTTGGTCAGGCCGGAAACTTATCAATCCACCCTCGTATATATTATCAAAACGCTAGAGGATTAAATACTAAATTAAAACAAGTAATAACTTTCTATGTTTTATATACGTACGATATTTTTAGAACAAATTCTTAGTTAAAAGGAAATGAAAACTCGAATTAATTTTTCATTACAATCATTGCACAACCTATAGAATAGACCGTTACAGCTCAATAGGAGAAGGAAGGCTAATCTCAATAAATAATAGACTCAACTACCATAAATTAAAACTAAATATCATGATAAATTTAAATGCTTTAATTGAATACTTAGCTGTAATAGTTATTATGAACTCTAACCAATTTAAAATGCTGTAACAGTATAATTCTCCTGAAATCTAATAGATAATGGGGAGTTTCTCTAAGACCTGGAATATTCACTTCCTTTGTTTTATTCTCCATTTCGCATCACAGGTGATTTGGTGCAAGATAGACAGATAAACGTTTATTTTCCGGCCTGCTGGCCCTAAAAAATTGACTTGCTTACAATTGCATTTTTTTGCAGAATTTTCTTACAACTATCTCTCACAAATACCATTCATTCATACCTTATAACTAATCCGCTCGCTGCGCCTCGCCTCGCACGCATGCCTCTCTTTCCTCGCTATGCCTCGCATTGTCAGCCTCTGTCTGCGCGGCTAACGCCTAATACTTAATAACTATTTACAATATTTACAGATTTCTTACATCTACTTTCTCTCCTATTTACAATCCTTTTCTGTCCATTCCTCCTTCTCCCTCCTTCTCAATCTTACACAACACCCCCTTAACCCATACTACTGCCTTTTTGTCGCCCCTTTCATGCTATAATACCTCCATACTTATTCCACTAAAATCTGCTCTTCTTTATTATATTCTGAAGTCTCTAGAGTTGGAGTTACTCAAACATACTATTAACACAAACGGATTATGTTTGGATTTAATATTTACCTACCTTAACAATTGCCATGCAACTCGCGCCAGTTGAATGGTAAAAGCGGATGTGGATCATCAAGGGCTAAGAATCGCGGTAAACTGTCTTAAGATATTTTTAGATTATGGAAACATCCAGACAGTTAACGGTAACGCAGTTAAGTAGAACTAATAAAAAAGGCAACATTATGTGAAGAAATAGGGAATACGGAATGGAAAGATTTATGCCACATAAGGTATCCGTAGTCAATAATCTAAAAATATTTCCTTAACATGTTAATCAAATGAACTAATATGTCAAATGAAATGCAAAGAGAAATTTCAAAATAAAAAGGACAATCAAGGCAACTCATTTGGTAATTATTCAATAAAATCAGTAAGATCCACGGAATAGCAGGTCCTCACAATCACAGTCATATTAAGTGTGAAAAAGGTAAGGCATTATACTGCTCTCCTTGCGGATGCCCTGGAGTCCGCAAACCTGAAAGTCCTACCCCCGAATGTATGGTTAAACAAATACCAGCTTTCCCGCTATAACATCGACATTCGGATTCAGAGGGTGGGTGTAATGCACTTGATTCCGAGGAAATTAATGACCGCTACTTTGTAAAAATAAAAATCGGCAACACAGAATTAGAAGATTCGGTCGATTCAGGCTCCGGAAAATCGATTTTTGGCAAACATTTTTGGCAAAATATATTTTGATAAATTAGACGCAAAAATAACACACTCTAGACTAAAAGCAGTTACGCTTCCTAACAGAAAAATGGAGAGCGTATTTAGGACTGGTTGCCATACCGCCCAAACTTAGTACAGTAGAAAAGAAGGTTGTTCTTAGAACAGTTATTAATTGTAAATAGCAGTGTCTTTTAGGCATGGGCGCAATCAATATTTTAAAATTAATAGTGGCCGGTAGCACTGATACGCTACAAATGATCTATGACGAAGCTACGTCACACAAAGCTGCAGTTGACTTGCTTTCAACCCCCTCTTATCAGGAGGACTACTCAGCTATCAAAGAGTTGACGGTCGAACAGACTGAAATAGTCAGTAATTTTATTGCGTAAAAGGCTCCTAAACATTAAAATTAGGTGAAACGAATCTAGCTGAACATAAGTTTGATGTCGCTGATCATACACCTACAAAACGAAAGGGGTACAGGCGATCCCCCGCCGTCTTGACAGAGCTCCAAAAAATCCTTGACTATCTGTTAGCCGAAGGATTGGTTGAACCGTCAGATAGTCCTTGGGCTTAGCCATTCGTGATGGCTAGAAAACCAAATGGATCTTATAGACTTCGCCTTGTTAATAGAGATGTTAATAAGTTTTCCGAAAAAAGACGATTATCCGTTGCCGCCAATATCAAAAACTTAACATCGGTTAACGGAAGAGAAGTATATATCAAAACTAGATTGATCGTATTATAAGAACATTTATTGATCATTATAAGTACAAAATTAGAACCTCATGCATTTGCTTATCTTGACGACATTATCATCGTCAGTAAAACTTTCAAAGAGCTCATCAAATGGCTTACGTTAGTTTTGGAAAGAGTAGCTGCTGCAAGCCTTACAATAAATCAGGAAAAATGCCTAATCTTTCGGAGCGAAAATCGTAATTTGGGTCACTTCATCAATAGCGAAAGAGTCAAAATCGACCCAAAAAAATTGGCTCCAGTTGTTGAATACCCAGAATTGCCAGCACCTCCTCGGAGCGGTAGCAACCCAGACGTATGATGGCGCTTAGCATGTTATTGTTTATGCCAGAAGAACACATTCTGACTCTGAAAGTAATTACTCCGTTACAGAGAAAGAGAGAGAGAGAGACAGAGAGCTAAGCGGTCGTCTAGACCATCCATAAGTTCAGAGAATACTGAGAGCGGCTTCTAAAAATGGGTGATTCTGTCTTTATCCTCTGTGTAGGACAGTATACAGTTTACAGTTTACAGTTTTCTTTAATACCAAGTTTCAATTCTTTTGCGGTACATACATATCAAACTATCCAATATCCAAGATTAGAATCCACGTGAATCTTTCCGGTTAATTTCGCCCCTTAATTGCATGAGAACGCCAAAGTTAAAAATGGTTCTATTACATGGTACTTATATAACGTATATACGTGTATTTCTTAAACCCTTTATTCACTATTATTTTACTCCTTTCACACTATCCCTCTCAAACCCTTTTCAAGATTGGTATTATAGTGGTAGAACTTACCACACAAATTGATGAAAATCGAGAAGGCCAGAAGCAGAGTTCCAAGATAGATGTTCATTTTTGTTGTCAGATTTACTTGAAACACAACTGATAAATCTTGACATTTGCAAAGTTATATACACCTTAAAAATTTATCAGAATGAAAAAAATATTTCAAAGGGTGAAACCAACGTTGTAAAAGAAATATAGAATCTTATCAGCCAGAACAAACTTTTGAAATCGAGAACAGCGCTTGTTAGACCTTGGTCTGTGTTCTTTTACAAATACCTGAAAAAATTTGTTATTCAATGTTTGCCTGGTAATTCTAAAAGCTTTATACATTTTGAAATGTATAAAAATGACGAAATAAAAAAAAATGTTAATCTATTAGAAGGAGAAAAATTAAAACTTTGCGAGATCATTATTATTGTTATAATTATCATAAAAGAGAAAATCTCGTTAAGTTTTAAAGTTTTTCATATTTCATAAGAATCTCAAGAAATCTATTACCATATCAACTGCATATATTTTAAAATTTAAATACCATATATACTTTTCAGAATTACTCTAATTGAAATCAAATCAATACAAAACAGTAAAGTGCTTAATTTCTAAGCTATAAATTCGAATTTTTTTAGAAAAGTGTGCACCTCTAATAACGAAAAGATCAATTTTCCACAAACAAAAGTGATTTTTCATCTGAGTAGTTTAATCGACAAAAAATTAGTGTTAGAGCAAACAGTGGAATTTAAAGATTAATGGTTCAATTTTCAACAAACGTTAAGAAATTGTCACGCAGTACCTGAATTTCTAACCAATTAGTCGAATTTTTTATTTAAAATAAAAAAAAAATAATTTTCAACCAAAAGAACGAACTTTATATCTAGAAAGACAAATGCTTAAAAAAGTTAAAGTTTTTAACAAAATAAATAAATAAATAAGTTTTCAACTGCGTAATAAAACTTTGAAAAAAAACATAACATTTCGAATAAAATAGATAAATTTTCAAACTTACATATAATTCTTCAATAAAACAGTTTAACTTTTAACAAAAAAAGATTTTTAAGACAAGGACAAAATAAAATTGAAATCAATAGCTTGAATTTTTGACTAAAATAATGAAAATTCAAAACAAAATTCTACCCCAGAACTCTGAAACTTAAACGCATACGAACTAGATTTAAAACTTACGAAATTTAAATTCACAAAAAATCGTGATATTAATTTGTCTTTAACAAAACCCTTGAAAAATTAAATTTTTGAAGTAAATTGAAGCCACTTGAAAACTAACAATTTTATATTGCTCATTAAACAATTTCTAATCAATTTTGCGTGCGAGGAACGCTGTGCGAGACATAACGCACGCATGTTGCCATCACCTGTTGCAATACTGTGATGGGTAGTCACAGTGCGTGCGTAATGCGTCTCATATCCCCACCACGGCTTACTTCATGTATGTCTGCTTATGATAGGCGGTCTGCGACGCGCGCGTGCGTCCAACCTGCCGACAAATGATGATTAATCCCACAATAATCATCTAATTCAATCCTAGATATATTGTTAAACTCAAATATTTCAAATGCCCTCATATGAAGAAAATAATCGAAATGATTAGTCTGCCTTTTACAGAAACAATATGTGAAAAATGTCCACATACTTTTTCTAACGTTTTATTTTTAAATGTTTTTTTTCTTAAATCACGTAAGTAAAATTATAATTTTGACTTACTTATTTTTAATAGCTGCAATTTGTTGTTAAAAATGATGATGGACGTCGCGCGACGCACTCATTTAGTCTCCCCGCTTACCCCTGACCTTCTCAAAACAACGCAGTCTCATGCTATCAGCAAGCGCCAACTCAAAGTTTTCCTAATTTTATTGATTATTATATTTAAAGTGAAGTGTACCGGTTATCTAAGAGGCCACCAGCAAAGAAAAAGAAGAAGTGTACAAGTTCCTTGCATTTATGCGAAAATATTTCTCTCTTCATTGAATAAAGACCTTCAAAACAATATATTTTTACATCCTGAATAAATTTTAGAGCTCGCATGTCACCGTCATGCTTGCGACCTTCACACGCGCGAGCGATATGCGTCGCAATTGACTGCACATATGCCTGCTGGGGAATGTTATCTGGGAATACCTGGTGAACTGATTTAGACGTTCTGTATGGCCAGAATTCTTTTTCTAGTTTGTGCGCAAAGTTTTCTTTAATAAAAAGACTAGTAATTGAAGGTGAAGAAATTTTATGGAGAAAGGTGGTAAACGAATTCTTGAAAATTTGAAACAACTGGTTAACTATGTAAAGACCCTGCCCAACAGCTCAGCCGAATGCGAGCGGAATTTTAGTTTAATGAATAACATTATAACACCACTGCGTAGTAAGCTGCTTTTAAAATACATTTCGTCGTTACTTTTCATTTAATTGAATGGTCCACCGCTTCAAATATTAAATTATTTACCACATGTGAAAATCTGGTTATTGATATGTTCATATCTACTGAAACTCGGTCGTGTCGCGCCAGCCATGAAAATAGTCACGATTGTATACAGAAAAAAAAGAAATATGTACATGTTTTGATTAATATTGTCTACGCTTGCAGTTTTGAATATTCTGCTTTCAAATTTTGCAATACGCTTTATTATATATCTTATTTTTAAGTACATGCATTAAAGAGAAGACTAACCTTAAAAGACCGAACAATGGACAGGATGATTTGGCGTGGAAATACGACGAAAATGTACATACGTTAGAGGAAGCCACGTTACATCCCCCAGAGGTAGATGGCATTAAATGGAGGCAGAAATAGAGGTGTACGTAAACCTCTTAGTAAAAACTGATTTGACCTAAATTAACACACATCTTTTTATAATGAGGACATATCAGAATTCAGCAATGTAGGTAATACATTGCAATACAATTTAAGCCTAGCGACTAGCCTTCGCTGATAAACAATTAAGGGTGCAGGTTAGATTTCGACGTTGTCAAAGAAAAAGTCTGGGTACAATCAAAATTTTTGAAAAAAGTCAACTTTGGAATTGGTCTTGAGATGAGTCATTGAACAGCGAAGGCTGGCACCCTGATGTAATGAGTAGAAGGCTACTTTATTTTTTCTACAGAGGATGCTCCTTTGATTGTTATGCGATTAAGGTTTCTAACAAAAACTAAAATGTTGAAAAAAATGGCTCAACTGAATTTTAATTAGTCGAATTAATTACTTTACATTATTAGAAAATGGTGAGTGAAGGTTGTTGAAAATCGATTAATATTTTCAGTAATAAAAAAACATTTTATGCAAGATTAGAAGAACTCTCATCTGGGATTCGAAATATTAACCGATTTTATACTATTCTGTTCAAACTTCTCGTCATAAATTAATGAAGCTAAGACAGCATATAAAAATTAAATTTATTAATATTATATGAAATTTCAATGTTTCTCAAGTGGCTCTGATTCTTTAAAAATGGGAAGCTTGCGCTAAGAAAGCAACCGCCCGCAGGACCGACAGTCAAGTTGGCTTTTAGTACTGTGTGAAAATTGTAGCGTAATGGGTTTTAATTAGCCCAGAAAGAGCGAGAAAAGGCATTAGAGTCTTGAGTCGTGTCAATTCATATTTTACCTTATGTTTCGTTGTATATTTTACTTTAGTTTATAAAGACAAT
Source organism: Belonocnema kinseyi (assembly GCF_010883055.1). Taxonomy (NCBI): domain Eukaryota; kingdom Metazoa; phylum Arthropoda; class Insecta; order Hymenoptera; family Cynipidae; genus Belonocnema; species Belonocnema kinseyi. The sequence goes on along the minus strand of NC_046657.1, from coordinate 75,635,816 downwards.
GTTTATGCACATTGGATTGTTAAACTGAAAGGTTCTTTGTCATTGGTTTTAAGATAGTATATATGTTCCTTTATTGGCCGGATAACTGTTGATTCCGCTCATGAACGCAAATTCTTTTGTACACACTTTTTCAATAAATTCTAAATAACATGTGCAGTTTAATGAGCAGATGTCAGGACCAGGATTTGATATTTGGTCTTCTATGTAATAAATAGATCTTAAATGAAAGCAGGCAGCCAAAATATCTTCCTACCAACCTGGTTGTAACACGTCCCTCTATTAGGATAAAAATCATAATGGCCCAAGTTGAATGGATAACCCAATAATCCAGAATTTGGGTGCATAACTTTCATATGAAGAGCATCGTCAGTTGAGAGACGATTATTCTGAGCAACATTAACAAACGGAGGCCAATATGGATCCAAACCTATAAATTATAATCTTGGCTTATTATCATTTTAATTACCGACTAACGTTTGGACCCATCGACCATTATTATTTTATTCTCATTGTCTAGGGGCTTGTTTCCGCACAATAATTATTTAATTCTTATACTGCCAGGCTATTGGCTATTGCAAGGCCATTAATGAATTTAGTTGAATCAATAAATTTATTCTTACTTGTCTGAGGGGCGCCAGATCGTTTATTAATATTAAAATACCCTAAAACATACAAGAGGTGCTAATCTGACATTGATTTCTAACCATCATTATTTTTTTTTCGCACTAGCCCAATACAGAGAGGGGTAGGGTTAGGAAGAAATTAAGCAAGGATGATAAATTAGATGAACAAAATCGAATCACACAAGCACGTTTACGGGTCATAATAAGATCTCATTTATTAAATGGCTATTACAGCCTCACGCTTAAAAATAATAAATCCTGTAAAAAGCAATCCAGAATCCTTATCTCTAAACAAAATGCGATGGCCTATTTTTACCTTAATACCAAGTGGTTTCATGTGAAAACTCTGACATTCTAATTTAATCATTATGACTAGTTGTTAACCATTTCGTGCTTTCAGCATGGCGGCCCTTTACTGACATGAAAGGTCAGTTAAGGTCGTCGCCATCTTGGATGATCGAAACTAACTAAATTCTCCTCACCGCCCTGAATTTAGTTTTATGTCTATAATGAAAACCACCACCATTTATACGAAATTATTTTGGCTTCTATTCATCCCCACCACCTTCCAGCATCGCGGTCCATTACTAACATCGACAGTCAGGCGACGTCAACGCCATCTTGGATGATCGAATACATAATCGTCAGAATTTTCCTCACTTATTTATTACTTCCGTCTCCGTCAAAAACCGTCTTCAATAACACAACCGTTTACACTCCTTATCCCCATCACACTAAATCTACAGCTACTCACTGGCTAATTAACGAAGGCGAAATGAAGAGACATACCTTTTAAAATTCCGCTGCTTTGTCCCCATTTTAATCTACTTATACGAAGCAGTACACCCAAAGAACTTTGAAGTCTGAAAACCAGGCAAATTACGAATATGTCTTCCAAAGGCCTCTTTTGAATAGTATTTGTTACGCCCAGTGAAAATGTGGATAATTTTTACAAGTAATTAACTCTACGGCGTAGTTAGGTGAGCCAAAACTGATAATAAGGTGGACTGTTGTATAGTCGAGCACAGAGTGAGTGGTGACGACGCCGAGTAGTTCGCACACTTAAATTAAAGTGTCCTACAGAGGACAGCCATTTTCACTGGTTCCCTCCCTCATTTGCATTGGAGAGTTCTACAGTAGATCGCCCTTTTGACTTCACACTTCACTCACATGCGCCACATGTGCGACGCAACACTTAGTCCGTCACACCTACTGTACGTAGTGCGCGCTCAAAATTACCGGCTGCTAGTATTTTGACCATGGAGAATAGATATAAGGAAACCAATCTGTAATGCATGGACTTCACCAAAAATAGTCACTTTTCTGTTGCCAAAAGTACGCACACACACATGTGAAAAATTACACTCGTGTATATTTAAAAACTTCCCGAGCGTGGCGTGCCAATCGCACTTTTAAAAAAATGGCCGCCTCCATTGTTTTGTTATGGTTTTGTTTTGACAGGTCGCTTGAACAAATAATTAATAATCGGACAGGATTTTATGAAATGTTTGTGGAATGAAAAATTATTCACCATGGAAGAGGACGCGTTCTCGAAGTAAACATAACCTCCCTAACGCTAGAAATCTCAGAGTATATGCTAAAGATTCTCAAGGCTCTGAGAAGCTCTGACAAATTTTCCACAGGCACTCGTGTAGATATACATATAAAGGTCCAGGTAGCTCGTTCAAATGTTTTGAAGGCTTTAAACTCTCTTTTTCAAAATTGAAATACAAATACGATCATAAATAACATGCAGTGAGGCTGAAATTGAAATAAGACTTCGATCATGAATAACAAGCAGAGAGGCTATATTAATAGAGTAGCCAAGCCTCGAGGGTCCTTTGATAATCTTTCGGATTAAAATTTAAAAATATATTTTTTTAAGTTTCATAGTTAACAGCCTGAAACATAATAATTCGTAATCTACGGGTTTCGATGATTTCAGATATCTAACATTTTTTTAAATGTTTAAAATTGGAATTAATACAAAGTTTTCCGTAAATGGAATGAGATAGGCCAAAAAAGACAACATTTTTTAATTCAACTCGAAAATTGTATATTAACATATAAGTTATAATTATAAATTTCGACCGGAAGATGTAGAAACGTTCTTTGAAACGAAAATTCTAGAGGAAAAAATCCAGCGGATACCGAGAAAACTTCCAAGTTTAAAACGAAATTCTATTCCAATAAAGGTATGGTTTCATTTGCGAATATCCATTATGTCATAATGTATAATATTATATGCAATTTATTCCAGGATGATGATTTCGAGAACAGAACCGAAGATGAAGGCACCAAACCACATCTTCGTGCACTTGCACCTTGTGTTCGGCTCCATTTTTTGCAATTCTTCTATAAAATAAAGGTTTTTTTTTCGTTTTGAGCAATTAAAAATACAAAATATGATACCTTTTTCCAGCCTCAATTTTATAGTATAATAGAAAATGCTTGGTACATGGACAACTTGAACAAAAATTTCGAAAATCGAGTAAATCTGGCGCCTTTTTCCCAAGAAAACTACGATCAGGATTCTGACAGCTTGCAGGATGTGATACCTCTGATAGAGGAAAACGGAAATCAGGAGTATCTATTTCAAGAGGTTCGAATCCACTTTTTACTATTTTATTATTGTGTAAAAATTGATCGTTTTTAATGAAAAGTTCGCCTATTAAAGTTTTCGTTAAGAAGTCATCTTTTGTGGTTGACAATTCAACTACTTGGTTAAATGCTCAACTAATTTGTTGAAAATTCATCTTATCGGTTGAGTGTGGAACTATTTTGTTCAGAATTTATTTTATTTAACTTGAAATTTTAACTTTTCTATGAATGTTTTGAAATTGATCGTTTTTAGATAAAAATTCAACAAATTGGTTAAAAATGTATATATTTTATTTTTAATTAATTTAAAATTAATCTTCTCGATTTAGAATTTAACAGCTTGGATAATAGATGACATTTTTTATCAAAAATTTATTTTATGATTTAAAGGTCCGCCTTTTTTATTAGGAAATTCATCTCTTTTGCTAAACATTTGATCTTTTTTGGTTGAAACAGCAACTTTTTGCATTAAAATTAATCTGTTTTGGTTAAGGACTCAACTATTTTCTTCAAAATTGTTATTTTTGATTTAATTCAACTGTTTTTTATTAAAATATAAAATGTTTGGTTCAATTATGCTTTGTTGAAGATTCGTTTTTTTGTTGTTCAAAATGTATTTTTTGGATCTAAAATTCATCTTTTCTGATACTTTCTGAGTTGAAAATGCTACTCGGGCCTAAACTTAATTTTTGGTTTGTTGAAAATTCTGCTATTTTGTTAAGAAGTCATCTTTTTCGTACGAAAATTCAATTCCTGCGTTTAAAATTAGTTTTTTTATTGAAAATGTATCTTCTTTTTATTTAAAACTAATCTTTTTTTCTGGAAATGTTGTTGACTGAAAAATTCACTCTTCAACAAAATTCGTGCTTCTGGCTTAAAGATTTATCAATTAGGTTAAAAATTCAACTGCTTCTCGTTAAAGTTAATTGTCTTTTGTTCGAAAAAAAACTCCTCGGTCTAAAATTAATATTTTTTATTTAACCTTTTTTTTGGAAAATCTTCTTTCTTTTTTCACTGTTATCTAAAAAATTCTAGTTTTTAGTTAAAAAACTCAACTTTTTCATTGAAAATTTTGTTCTTTTGTAGAAAATTCATCATATTGAAACCAATATTTATATCGGATTCAATATGAATCCAATATCCTATTGAATCCAATATCAGGAGTATCTATTTCGACAGGTTCGAATCCATTTCTTTTACCCTTTCCTTGCAAGATTTCTTTTCTTTACGCTTTAACCGAAAACAAATACAGAATATTTCATCCCTTTTCTAGACGGAAACTTGCATTGCCATTGGAAATCACAGAAATGGTTTTTTATTTTTTTTTAATACGACATTAAAATACCTTGGACTTTAATAATTTGGAAATGTGAATCATTTACTGTATCTAAAGACTCAAACTGAAAATTTGTTTGAGAATGCTTCGTACACGGACTATCTAATTCAAAAGTCTGAAAATGGGTTTTATGAAGAATCATCCGTACAAGAAAACCATTATCAGGATTCCGAAAGCTCCCGAGGTATTTTACTTCTTATTGAAAAAAAGGAGAATCATGAGAGTTTACCAGAAGAGGTTTGACTCCATTCTTTTTATCATTTTTTAAAGGAGATGAACTTCCTTCGTTCTTTGACCAATCGGAAATCTAAAATATTAATTTGTCCAGACTCAAATTAGCAATACTATGGAGAACTTTTACAACACGGGAGATTTAAATCGCAATTCCAAAGATCTGATAGCTTCTATACATGGAAACGATTATCCGCATTCCATACCCTAAGGAGGTATGTCTTCAGTTTTTTTACCATACTTTTGACAAATATTTTCGATTCTAGCAGGTCTTCAATTATATAATAACAAAAAAATAAACAAAAAGGAAGTTTCGACTGGAGTTTTATCGAAATCTAAAATTTTGGTGTTTTCTGCTTACCATTTTTTGTATTCGACCTCGTATTTGAAGTTGAGGTTGAATTTTTCTGAGTTGGCTACTCAACATTTAGAATTTTTTCATCAAGCTGTTAAGTTGATCTTCTCATAGCTTCCATATTAAAAGATATTTTTTGAAGCTTCGGTGGATGAGAATTTTTTTTAAGTTATTAGAAAAAATGAGAATGTTTCAAAAGGACCAAAATTAACCAAAATTAACCAAGAAGAACAAACTGCCTTTTTTGAGCCAGAGTACATGCTACGGACTTAAAGTCACTTTAAAAACGACACTCGAGATTTTTACGTTTCTTAAGCAGAAATATGATTTACAATACCCCATGACATCTAGATTAAACCAAGATGCTTCGGAGGTATGCACAAAAATTATATAAATATATTAAGGTTCGAATTCGGATTTTTAGATTTATGTAGATATTTTGTGAAAATCCGCAAGTCAATATGCATATTGGACCGATTTTCTTTCTGGAGGGTTGAACTTTGAGCTATTTTGAGAGCGAATGAACGTAAGGAAAATAAGAAAATGAGCATTTTTAGACCCGTATGATTTAATCTTTTCTTTTACCTCGATTTTCGTGAATCAAGCCTGAACTTTAGGCGGTTACTTATCTCTGTATACCTAGTAAAATTTTAATATAATTATTTAATTTTAATTTTATGAAATGGTTAAATATAAGGTTTCCGTCTGCTTGTTATTTCATTATATTCTAGTCTGGTTTTCAGAGGTTCTTCAGTTTGATTAGACAAGCCTGTGGATCTAATGATCATCCGGATTCGAGAGACCTTGCCCAAGTTTATTGGCTCCTAAGTTTTTACTCTCTTGTCAAGCTTAGAAGAGGTAGCAATGTTGAAGGCGTCAAAATTCTTAATGCAATGTTGAATTACAAAGACATTGAAGAGGGGAAAAGCACGAAGCATTGTGCGATCTTGTCTATAAAGCTATATCTATATTGTTACGAGGGTAGTTCAATAAGTCCTTAGAATGACCAACAGATGGCTCGCGAATCGCACCAAATCATCTGTTTTCAGTCAGCACCAATCCCGACTAGATATATGGTGCAGTCACAGTCCACATCTTCTGAGTTTACGTGTTTTTATTACCAATTGAAAAAAATGTGTTCGTTAAGAAAAATGAAAAAAAAACGAGTTCAGAGCGGTAATCAAACATTTTCATTTAAAGGGTTTAACTCCATATGAGATAAAAAATGAATTGGACTCAGATCATGGCACATCTGCCCCTGCCTTCGCAACGGTTTATAACTGGGTAAATGAATTTAAGCGTATTCGTACATCAATAAGTGACGAACCACGTTCAGGAAGGCCCGTAGAAGCAAGTACTCCCGAAATCATCAATAAAATCCACGATATGGTGTTGAAGGATAGAA
>NC_046657.1:75619847-75629165 GCF_010883055.1 Belonocnema kinseyi | reverse complement strand
TAGAGCTCCAAGGAGATTATGTTGAAAAATAAAAAAAAATTTACCCAAAAAAAATTGTGTTTATACTTCATTCTAAGGACTTATTGAACTACCCTCGTATATATGTCTATATGCTCTATTGTTTGAACTAAGCGAAACGAGTTTGTGGGCTCAGATCCAGAAAAGGCAACGAAATTTTTTTTTAAATCCATCAATATCTTCTGCAACATTCTTTCACTTTAAAATTCAAATGATTGGAAATTTTAAATAAATCCCTGCTCCTTCGAAAATTATATTACAAATTTTTTCAACATACAGTTTCTGCTAGCGAATAATAATAAAAAATTACAAAGTGGAAAAAATTTTCATGGACATTTATAATGCCCGTATGTAATTAAAAGTATAAAATTCATTACAGTGATATTTCAGTTTCCCAATATTATAATAGTGGTGTAAAAAATATGATACGAATAATGAAAGTCTAGATTAGTAATATTGTATAAACCAAAATAATCCTCATAATAATGATCCACAATTTTCACACTTTATGAAACAATTAAAACCTAATTTACCAGGCAAAATTCATATTCAATACGCACAGTGCTTATGCACCACATTTAATTTTTTTTTCGAGCATTAAACTTGACAAGTTTGTTTCTGAGTTGAATGATAATTTTCATACACATTTTAAAAAACTGTCATTTGAATTTTACTGAATACTATCTTTTGAGATAATTTATTATTGGAACTCAGTAAACCTAAAGAATAAGACATACATCAACAATATTCATGAATTATATATCTGAATACGTAATTTTCTGCACATATTATAGTAAATTATCTTGCATTTAGATACATAGTTTAACCTTATTTATGTTAAAAACAATATTCGAAATATCTTTTATGTTATTTGGTTTCTGTACTTGCAGCCAATTACACGCTTCTTCCCGCAGATAAACTTCTATATTTAAATTATCAAGGATAATTATTTTCCTTTTTGAAACACAATCCCCTATGTTCAAAAATGCAATTTGGGAGAACTTGTCATTTATTAAACATCCCCATTCACGGTAAGATGGCACATTTACTAAACGTAAATTCTTCTTCGGCGGATTATAAGTGAATTCAGTAGATACGGCCATCTTCACTGTAACTTACAATATAAAATTTGAATTCACCATTTAATCAACTCTACATAATGCTATTTTTAACCCACAATAATAATTTTTCCTTATTTTCTCAGTTCAAGATTTCCAAAAAAATTATATGAATACCTTATTTACATTGCATACTAAAATTAATGCTTTTTCTTAAATCTTGCCTGCATTGTTTTAAAAATGCACTTTCGTTTTAAAATTGGTAGTAAAAATGCATTATTTATATATGAAAATAACAAAAACAATAGACATGCAACTTACACCTGTCTGAAAGTCTTGTATACACTTGAAGCCACACTTATTTTAAATTGTCGCAATTATACGGAGATTATTAATTTTATCACTCTTGCCTTTATTCACAAACTATCAATTGTTCAATCATTATTTATTTACATTTCACTCGCGTTTCAGGTTATGTGAGGTATGTTTTGAAACACACGTATGCGTGATTTTGCACATATGTATGCGTACTTCTAGTAACAAGAAAGTGCTCATTTTTATTTCCACTAGTTTGGTCTCCTTATGGGCATGTGATACTTTCAGTTTCCCCAGCTTTTTTTCCACAAAAATTAAAATGTTTAAAACTGAATTCGGAGATGCTATAAAATATCATAACGGACAACCGCGGACTATTTTTTGAGGGATAATAACAAAAAAAAAAATTATTGTGCTAAATAGAAATTTTATGTATATGCATTATTTTGAGGTTACGTCGTTTTTTATCTCTGCCTTTCCGATAATCTGCAAATTATTTATAAAATAAACTTTTTTGATTGCCTGCAAACAAGGTTAGTTCCGGGAGATTAGTTACTATGTTTATTTTTAAGTCCAAAGTTTTTGGCCAAAAATATTGTGTAGTTTGGAAGCAACGCTCTGATGAGTTGTAACACACATAACCTCGAAATATACACGCACGTTGTTAGCAAGATCAAAAAATTTTTGATAAAAAAAATCACAAAAGAAGTATGTGGAGACGTCCGTTAGCATATTCGTTATCATTTCCCAGATATTGAAGGCAAAATATTTCTTATCCCAGGACAAAAGCCGGGGGATTCTAAAACTGAAAAAATCGATACTATTTCCTAAGCGCTATGCAAATTAATCACATTTTGCTAAATTAAAACTTTTTGGAATTAACCTACAAAAAAAGTGTTCGGGGACGTCCCTTAGCATGTTAGCTATCATTTCCCAAATTTTTAAGACCAAATATTTATTATTCTAGAAAAAAAGCCGGGGGAACCTAAAACTGGTAAAATCAACAATTTTCTAAGTGTCACATGCCCTTATGTCTATTGTCCATGATTTTGACAGTTCGTACTCCCGTGGCTGTTAAAATTAAATAAGGATTTAAAAATAAATGGTAATACATATAGTATGTTCCACTTTTTTATTTACAGTTTGACAGGGCAAATCACATAGTGTGAGCTCCATAAGAATGACCGATAATAGTTGGCGCTTCAGGTTCCATTCCGTTTTTGTATAGAAGATTGATTAGTTTGCCTATGAGTTTGCCTACGCATTTGTGAAACTAAGCTAGCTACTGAATAGAAACCTTTAGCTAAAAGGCTTCAAGTTGCTGTGATGATATTTGAATCTATTGTATTCTGCAGAGGTAGAGAAATACGAAATTTAAATTTATTACTTTGAATTGGAATTTTGTTTTATTTATATAAAGGGTGTTGCTACAGTCTTCAAACTCTTCTACCGTCGGCTTGTTTATAGGTCTGAATTTTTGTTGAAAAGCTTTTAAATTAAACCATTTAATATTTAAATCATACTTATTATTCAAATTGTTCTTTTATGGTTAGTCAAATTAAATATTTGATTTTTCATCAATAAATTATTTAATGCGCTGACTAACATTACGAATTTGTCGTAAAACTAACCGAATAATTATAGTAGTAGGGATTACGGAATTCTCCTGAACATTAGCACTGATGAGGTAACGGTGGGCAGTCTACCGTAACGGTAGACAGTAAGTTTATATTTTAAGGATTTGAATTGCATAGTTTTGAATTAAAGGCGTTTATAATTAAAATATTTTTAATCATGTGCTGAAATTGTGAATAATTGAATAATAAAATACTAAACAATAATTAGTTTTAAATTAAAAATTTCAACAACACAGCCCGGCTCGAAAATTGTACAATAGATGAGACTAGTCATTCCCAGTCAATTTTGGGTCGCTGAATCCAAATTCGGGCTCATGAATACTCTATCACATCAGTATTTTCAAATATACTATCCTAAAAGAGCAAAAAACGTGATTTTGGCCTACATTTTAGGTTATGTACCTTCGCTCCTTCTTTTCTTCTCAAAAAACTGTATATAGCATTTTAAAGTATTGATCTTTCTAATTTACATGTTTGGTGAGTTTGCTAAAATATTTGTTTTTTTCGCTAAGCTATTTAATTTTTTTAATTTAAAATATTAAGAATTTTGCAGGCCCGGAAATACACAGGTGTCTGTGATATAGTTCTGACTATACTATTCTTGTTTTTTTTTCGACCTAAAATCTACAGAGCAAAGCTCACAAGCAACAAACCCTTAAACCCTGAAGCCACAAACCCCAAACCCACAAACAGCAAACCCACAAACCACAAATATACAAACTCCAAGCCCGAAAACACCAAAACTGCAAACTTTAAACCCACAAATCCCAAACTCACAAACCCGAAACTCACATACTCCTAACCCGTAAGATTTATACCCATGAACCCGTGAACCCCATGAACCCCGAATCTTCGAATTAATTTAAAACATCTAGTTCGTATAGAACCAATGAAATTTGCTGGAAATTAAGCCTATAAAAAATATTAATTCTACAATTAATTCAATACAGGCCTCTGTAAAAAGATTTCCTTAGCTCATTTTAAAAAATATGGTTAAAATATATTTTAGCCACATATACAAATCATCTTTATGAACTTTTTCAATTGGAAACCAATTAAAAAGGTTTTAGATTAATTAAGGACGGTGCAAAAAAAATTAACATTTCAAAGTAGTACGTAAGTATATTTGAAACATAACCTCAGTTATATAAGCGCAGGTATATATATAACTGATTCAATTAGTAATTTTCGTTTTACTAATACAATAAATACAATTATGCTAATTTTCAGTGACTCAATTATAGCTACAGAAATTAGCAGAATTCAACTGACAATCACTTATATTTTGCTATGTCAAATTTAGAGATCACATTGTCATTTGTTTTCTAATATCATGCAGCTGCAAAACATCAGACGATCACTCATATTTAATTTGTTTTAGGATTTCTTTCAGTTTTTGGAGGTTTGTGGGTTGGGGCTGTAGGGGCTTGGGGTTTGTGGCTTGTGAGTTTAGCTCTGTAGGTGTTAGCTTGAAAAAATACACAAAAATAGTATAGTTATAACTATAGCACAGATACCTGTATATTTCCGGGCCTGCAAAATGATCAATAATCGAAATTTTCTAAATTGAATATCTTGGCGAAGAAAAAATATATTTGAGCCAACTCTAATATAGGCCAAAATCACGTTTTTTGCACTTTTAGGTTAAAATATTTCAAAATTCCTATGCGATAGAGTATTTCTGAGCTCGGCTTGCCTAGAAACTTTGATATTAATAAGATACATGCTTTAAAATCAGTAAATACTTTTTTGGAAATAATTCAAATTACAAACACTTTCCAATTAAAAATTGTTCAAATCAAAATATTTCGAGTATTTAAAGGAATGAAAATAAAAATTAAAGGATTTTACAGATTAAAATATTTCGTGCTTCGAGGAAACTAGTTATCTATCGGCATATTGATGAAATTTTGGAATTAAATGTGAAATTGGGTTTTAAGATTTATGTGTTAAAAAGAATTACATTTGGTTATATGTGAAATATGAAAAGAATTTAGAATTGTCTTAAATCTTATCTTTGAAATTGAATGAAAATTCAATAACTGAAGATTAAAAATTTTTAATTTATGGAAACTTGAATCGGATTTCGGAAATTGAAAATGAATTCTGATTTTACAATATTACATTGGAAGTTTTAAAACTCGGAAATATTTTTGTGAAATTTCAGAATTACCCCATCAAACTAGACTGCGTGATGAACCGCCGGAAGAAGACGAAAATTTATCATCAACATTTGAAATTCATAGCCGGGTTCTTTAGTGTAAAGTTTAGAAATTACTGTTTTGCGAAGGTCAGTGAAAAAATGAAGTAAATTAAATTCCGGGATTTTTAAGTCAACTTTGACAACCTTCTCAAAATCGTCAAAAATCATATTGCTGAACATATTAATTTGTGGAGGGGAAAAATCTTTTAGCCGCCAGTTAATTTTTCAAATTGAATTTTTTCCTGCTGCGTTTCCATTAATTGAAGGAGTGTGTCCGGCATCGAGTTTGTTTCTTCGTTGATAGCATTGGGTGTGACCAGGCCTGGAAGGAGAGCCTTAGAAAAATGAAACCCAACCCCTGGTTATGTATCATGGACAGGAACCGGTCGGGAGCCGACCGGGCTACATTTTTCTCGAATAACCTAGTCCGGAGCCGGCCGGTTACAGGCCGGGCCAACCCTAGTTAGATCTCATCGTCCGGAGCTGACCGGACACTGGCCATGATAATTTGTTTGCAGACATTACACATTTCGAATGATCCGAGACATTATTAAAGACGTAATTATGAATGCTAGATAAATTATTATTTGAAAATTATAACTTAAAGATTTATTAGATCACTAACACAGTAACCAGTGTATTTAAATTTAACCCTCTGATGGTGTTCTGGGTGTACAGCCACCCAGACGTAGTATAAAAGCGAAAATTGTGAAAAAGATATGAAAATGGGAGTGAGGGTAGGAGTCGCTAAATCAGGGGAAGAATAAGCCCTAATTTTCAGGTATTTGACCTCACTCAGTAGGCTGCATCTATTCGAGTTATAATCTTGTAAAGCGCGTTGTAGGTATATATTCATAATCTTCAGTTTTGAAAAACAAGTCTACTTTATTTTAGGAAAAAAAGTAATAACACTACCTCACATTTGGAAGTGTACAGATTATGAATAACTATGATTTTTTTAATTTAACACCATTTTAAGGAAATGCCCGAAGAAAGCGAGATTTTTGCCATTTCCGATTATTTTCGATCGTTTCTGTAAATTTATTCTGTTTAAAATTTCAGCTGCAAAGTAAAAAAATATGTATTTTAAACAATTTTTATCTATGAAATAAGTCATGGGTGGCTACACGCCCAGCGTGCCAGGAACAGGAAGCTAAAAAATGTGCACCATCTGACGGTTAAAAAAATTCAATTTTAAGGGGGTAGGGTAGATTAACCTTTAAAAAAAATCGATTTTTCATCAATTTTTTGTTGTAAAAACTTTCCTTTTGTTAGCTTTTAATAAAAACTTTCTTCAATTGTTTGACTAATACAACTGGAAATGCATGTTAATAATAATCTGCGTTAAAAAACAACAGTTTAATTACATATTTTTACGGATCATTTATCTAAATTGAAAAATTGTATAGTAGAGCAATTTTTTTCTCAATTATATTTAATAAAGACAAAGGCGGTTGCAAAAACAAAACAAACTGTAATTTATTTAAAACTTTTTTACTTTTTATAACAACTTCAGTCAATTATTTTATTTATATTTCTTGAAAATTTATGTGAATAATAATTTACGTTGAATAACGTTTAATTGCATACTTTTGATGATGAGAATATAAATTTGTGTTATAGAGCAGCACTTTATTTGTTAAATATAGTTTAATCAAACAACGTAATTAAATATTTTAATAATATTATGAAAAATTCAAGTTGCCAATAATTTGCGTTAAGAAAACAACAGTGTAATTGGGTATTTTTACGCATTATTCGTTATTAGAACAAAAATTTATTAGAAATTTCGTTAAAGCATCCGTTATTAGAACAAAAAGCAATTTAAACAAATTAGGTAAGTTAACAATTAGAATCATTAAAAATTATAGAATATTGCTATTAGATTTTGTTTCTTTGCAGGATTAGACTTGTCCCTGGCGGACCGAAGGAACCGAATGGAGCCTCTACAAAGTTCTTAGTTACCGACGGAACGCTTATTATCTGCTACTGAAAGAAGATGCACTTGAAGGTGCCTTCGGCCCATATAAATGACAGGCATTTTATTTTTTCAAGTTTTTAACCCTGAAAGAAAAAGTATTGAGATTAATCCGTGAGTTTCGAATGCAAATTTCAACGTAGAATCCGAATTTTAACAATTTAGAAGTTGAGTTTGCTGTTTTTTTTTTTTTTTGAGTTTTTTAAAAAGGAACCGGATGGAGACCCAATGGGGTCTTTACGGGTACTTTGTAGAGGCTCAGTTCGGTTCTTTCGGTCTACCAGAGGCGCGGCTAGACAAACTTGTTAAGGACATTGAAGAGATTTTCCCTAATGAAAAACTAAGAATTCATTTGATATATATAGAAAATTTCGAAATATTTTGTAGCTTGAATATTTAAAAAAATATTTTTCATTTCCTTAGGGAATTTAACTTCATCCCTTACAATTCGAAAAAGTTGAACAGAAAATTTGTCAAAAAGAATAACGCGCAAGGTAAGTTATGGTTAAAGTACAACAATAATTGGAAAATTGCTATTTATTAAGTACCCTTTTTGGAGGCAACATCGCGGATACGCTCTGGTATGTATTTTTTCTAGATAATATTCTACTAAAGTGTGTCTTGAATTTTGAGTTTTTATTATTATTATTCTCTTCGCAGCTGGATCAGGACTTCCTGAGTAAGTACCCTCAATACAGGAATAAACTTTTTAACAAGTGCCCTGAATTCCGTGAGAAGGTCCTCAGATTGTTAGGAAAGTCTGAGCAAACTGGTAATTTTATAATGTATGATTGCTTCATAGTGTTTTTCCCTTGTTTAGTGCAAGGTATTGAGAAGTAAACACCACCTAATTTGTTACGTTTCAATGGCGAATAGTGTAGCCAAAAGCACTTTTTGTAACAAATGTCTGCTTAGAAACTAATTTTCACTGCATTTGAAGTTGTTTTTAATGACCGTGAGTCGTTTTGGTATATTGAGTCAGTGCAAGAATTTAGATTTTGACAATTTTTCTAAGGATACGCTATATTTTCCTTGCGAAATAAACTAAAAATGTATTTCCAATCACTCTTTGCTATGATAATTTGCCAACGAATAAGAAAAGCTAATTATTTTAACAATTTTTATAAACAAATGTACATTTCGAACACTTTCGCAGGAATAGGCTTGTTTTTTTGTGAAGTAAGTTAGAAATATCTTGCCATTACCTCCTGATATGTTCAGATTCTACGATTTGCTCTTTAAAGGTCAAAGATAAGCAAAAAATAATAGCTTTTTCGGATGATCCTGAAACGCTTTTGGTAAAAATTTAACTTTTTTACATAAGTTACTTACAAAAAATAATGTAGAAGTTAATTAAAAAAGCAAAAAAATCTTTATTCAAAAACTGCTATGTTGACGATGGTGAAGAGGTTTAAAGACAGTTTATTATGTAGGGTCATAAAATATCAGGGTCAAAAGCAGTTTAACTTTTCAAGAACATCCATTATATCCTATAAAATAAATGAATTGAATCATCGGTTGTTGTCAAGACACGGTTCCCAATCATTGAAAGGTCAATAAACTGTGACTTGTTTATCAATATTGTGTAAACAATTAACACTTTTTCCTAGATAGAAAAATGTGGCAACAAGGAATAATTTGCAAGAAATTTAATGTTGATTCCGCAAAGAAAATTGATACTCCTGTATGGGTACCCGCAGGGAGTGGATGGCGCTGAATATAGCTCTGCAAGCTGAGATGGTAAGGTCAGCGCATCTGGGCTGCGTTGTCCCTTTGTGTCAGGTGTTATAGACTCGGAGTGCCACACAGAAGCTATTCTTCGTAGATTTTTAGATTTAAATGACTGGCGGGCCAACACTGTTGGACCGGAGTTAGGGTTTTGAAGATTCTTTACAATCTGAATTTGTCTAACTGAGGCTGAATTGAGACTGGAGTAGAGGCTGAAGCTGGAGTATAATCGACTAAACAGGAACAAACTAAACTGATTTCTGCTTCCGGATCCGCTGTTTGTACAGTCTGTCAAGTTAAAGCATGGGTAACTTTTTTGGTAAAATATTTTATTTAAACGCATGTTTCTACATGGAATTACATTTGTCAAGGTGTCGAGCA
>NC_046657.1:75617422-75619747 GCF_010883055.1 Belonocnema kinseyi | reverse complement strand
AGGGAGCTCTTCTTAATATTTTGACACCAAAATCATGTCGATACACCTTACCGACTGCGAGTAAAGCCACCCACGCTTTAACTTGACAGACTGTATTCACAAGATCCCTTCTTAGATTCGCGTAGGGGTGAGTGGTTTAAGAAGTAGGGATTCCTCTTGGGTCCAATCAGCTTTGTCAATCAATTAGGTAGAAGAGTGGTAAGACCCTAATTGTCCAATGGGCGTTGAGAATTATGTATATGCCCACATATGGAGAATGTCGCAGTAACCATAATACCCTGTATCCCTTGCAAAGTACCATGGAGGTAATTAATGAGATAACCAATCAGTGATTAGGAATCTTGATGTACCCGAATATGGAGAATGGCGCAGTTAACAAAATACAGGGTTGGCCATATTCGACGGAAACATTTGGCAACACTGTAACTTTTGACAGAGATGACAGATCGCGTAATGAAGTAGCGCGTTCGAAGCATCAGTCTAAGGAGATTTTTGCCATGGAGTAGTACACTCCACGCGAAAGCTCTCAGATTGTTGAAATTTACATTCAACAAACAAGTCAATTGAGAAAACTCAACGTGCATGTAGTGTTAAGAACACTGGCTTGTACGAGTGCGATATTTTCATCCGATCGCCTTGGTCGCTTTTTAATTGGACGCTTGGGAATAGTAAGTGGATCAGCTGATGAAAATATTTCATACAAACAATACAATGTAGTCACAGAAGGCGCAATTTTCACTTTATTTATTTTTCTCTATGCACGTTTAGTTTTCACAATTGACTTGTTTTGTTGAATATAAATTTCAACAATCTGAGAGCGTTCGCATCGAGTGTACTGCTCCATGGCAAAAATCTACTTAGACTGATGCTTCCAACGCGGTACGTCATTACTCGATCTGCCATCTCTGTCAAAAGTTACAGTGTTGCCAAATTTTTTCGTCGAATATGGTCAACCCTGTATATGGTATCATTTCCTAGGTGTCCAAGGGTAAGATATTAGTTATGCGAATATTTATATGTATCGCTAATTTTTGTTTACTGTACTGTGTACGTACTTATAGATACCAGCATATTGTGAGCGTATGGGATTGAAAATGCAGCTGCCTTTTCTGGTTTCCTTGTCAATTAATTTCTTGCTTTTTAATTAACGTTTGCCTGTTTCTTGTGCAAAAGATGATGTGTAGATTTTCTTGTGATGTTGGGTTAACCTTAGACTGTTGCGTCGTTTCTTTATAAATCTGATCTTCAAGGATGATTTTTACAATACTAGGTTTTGTTTACAATAATAATTGGATGTTGAATATAATCCTTTAACTTGTTGAGCTAATATTGAATATAAATGTTATGTGATTATAATCAATTGTTTATAATTATTTATTATTATTATAAAAGTTGCGAGACGTGACACTTTTTATAGAGATATAGTCAAACTGAGCATTTATAAATAAATACTGTTTACATAATTAGCAATTCTTGTTAATTGAACAAACAAGGAAACAAGATGTAATTGGTAAGAAATATCTACCTTACTCCACAAAAATAAGCCTATACCTGCGAAAGTGACCGAAATATTTATTTGTTTAAGAAAGTTGTTTAAATAATCAACTTTCCTTATCCGTTTGTAAAGTATCATAGCAAAGAGTCATTGGAAATACATTTTTAGTTAATTAAAAAAAAAAGTTGCGCCTAATCTTGGAAAATGGTCAGAATGTGCATTTATTTATAAAAGGTTAAAAAAATTATTCTTTTTTATCAAAGGGGGAGGGTCGGTAAGGCCGGTTTTTGGCCTAATTTATTTTTGGACCAAAAAATCTGAAAAAATCATGGCAGTATCTTATAAGTATCCCGAGTCGATTGCACGCTAAACGGACTACCCTCCACCTCCCAGCCACCCCCATCCCCCTACAAATATAGGAAACACCACTACCCACCAACTGTATTTTCGAGAGATTTGACACTCTTAAACATGTATTCTGAGGTTAGCTCGGGTTTACTATGGTTTTCGGTGTCGCCGAATACAAATCTGGCATCCTTTGACTTTTCTCGCGTCAGGTTCAAGATCACTGGAAGGTCAAATCGAGAGAAAACGGTAAAATAATCCAAAAAAATACGTTATAGGTTTTTGGAGTCGCTAATTACGAATCTGGCATCCGTTGAACTCTATCGCTTCAGGTTCAAGGTCATTTGAAGGTCAAATCAAGAAAACCCCGAAAAACTATAATGTATTTTTTTCCAGCGTTTTCTCTCGATTTGACCTTCCCATGACCTTGAACCTGACGCGATAAAGGTCAGCGGACACCAGGTTCGTAATCAGCGACCCCAAAA
>NC_046657.1:75591595-75617322 GCF_010883055.1 Belonocnema kinseyi | reverse complement strand
GTAGTGACCTCTTTTGGGCGCCCAGATCGTTCTGCATCAACTGTGCTCGTACGGCCACAACGAAACTCGGTAAACCACTTATGAATCGTTCCAATCGACGGTACAGAGTCCGGGTAATACTTTTCCAGCTTGGCCTTGGTCTCGGATATCGTTTTCGTGCGAAGATAGTAGTGTTTGATCAAAACTCGAAACTCAGATTTTTCTATATTAAAAAAAAATCGGAAGTTAGTCGCTTCTCAGTGCTGTAACTTGTAGATGCGTAAACATAAATGGCTGAAGTTTTGACAGGCGTCATTTGAAGGTACAAGCTCGACGAAAATGGTTCATATTAGTGAATACTAATACCATCTCTTAGAATTTTCAGGTACTTATCAGACTGCCTAGTATATTTATGTTTATTTGCAAAAGAAGAGTAGATAAAGCTGACGCTTCTCAAAAATCGTATAACGACTGACTAATACTGAACTCGCTCGACCATAGGTAACCTAGACACGGAGGTCCCAGTAGTAGTGGGAGCGTTAGCGAGCCCGCTGATTGGCTGACAAACGGCAACGAAGTCGCTACCAAGCAATGGGGACGAACCACCAAGTCCCACAACCTCAGCCTTCGCGCTTCGGGGGCCGAAGTAAACTTAATCTAACTCTATTTTGAAAACTTTAAGTAAACATTAAAAAATATAAATTTTGGTTAAAAAATAATTCAATTTTTATGACTTACTAAAAACTAACTTAAGGCTAATTTTCCGCAAACCGGATACGCCTATCTTTTTCGGGTTAATTTATTTATAGCTATTTATTTGTGGTTGTTTAATTATTAAAAACTAATGAATACTTAACCCGAATAATCGTCTCTTATCCTATTTAAGAAAAATGTGTTAAACTGACTCCTAAAGTAGATTGACCTAAATCATTCACACAGAAAATTCTAAGAGTACTAAACTTCATTACAATTATTATTTCTATAATAGAGTGGATATATACATATGTATTCGAATTTTCACATAGACATGGATTGTTAACTAGCAATAATAGTAATTATTTATCATTCTCAAATTAGTGAAATTTAGTCAATCAATAGGACCTCTGTGCGTGGCTTAAACGCTTCTTGATATTATTAATTAGTTTTTTATTCATCTTTGTGATAATTATTTTGTTTATTTACTCAGGAGCTACCTCCTTTAACTGGTTCAGATTCTTTAAGTCTTAGGCCATGTATCTGCAAGAGGGTAAGAATGAAAGATACGGAGGGTAATTGAGTGGAAAATTGAGCGTGCATAGGAGGAAGAAAGACAGAGCATGGTATACATGATTTGGTAAGGAAATCGGCCAGTTAAGGGAGTTTAATGTGGTGGCTAAACGTGACTACGCGCATTCTTGTTGGCCTGTAAATTCTCATTCGTAAATTCAAGTGCGAGTACCTTTTATTTCAAGATCTGCGAATTGACTTGATAAGAACCTCAGTCACATTTTTCCAAGAACAGGCTCAACTTTTTTTTTTAATTAACTAGAAATTTACTTTCAATGACTCTTTGCTATGATACTTTATAAAAAGAAAAGAAAAGCTGATCATTTAAACAACTTTCATAAACAAATAAACATTTTGGTCCCTTTGCAGGAATAGGCTTATTTTTTGTGTGGAGTCAGCTAGATATGTCTTACTTATAACTTATTGTTGCCTTGTTTGCTCATTTAACACGAATTATTAATTATTTAAACAATATTTATTTAGAAATGCTCAGCTTAACCATTTTTCTATGAGAAGTATTAATTTTCTTTGCGGAATCAACAATAAATGTCTTGCAAATTATTCCTTTTTGCCACATTATTCTAATTAGGAAATAGAGTTGATTATTTCCACAATATTTCTAAACAAAGTCTCAGTTTGATTAATTTTCAATGATACATTTTTTGCGGAGTGAGCTCAAAAAACCCAGGTCATTACATGTACTAATATGTAAATTAACTTCTATTTTCCCCTTATCGTTGACCCTTGAAGAGCTAACCGTAGAATCTGAAGATATCAGGAGATAATGGCAAGACATTTCTAACCTACCCCACGAAAAAAATTAACCTATTCCTACAAAACTGACCGAAATGTACATTTGTGTAAATATTTAACTTTTTTTGTCCGCTGGCAAAGTGTCATAGCAAAGAGTGATTTGAAAAACATTTTTAGTTTATTTCACAAGGAAAATGGAGCCTATTCTTGGAAAAATGGTCCAAATATGCATTCCATTACAAAAAATTGTTATAAAACATTTTATTTTCGTATTCTAAATTACTGAAAAATATTGCCAGATAGTAATTACACCGACTGAGGCTCTTCTTTAGTCAACTTGCTCAATTCAAAAAAATAGAAACATCTGAAAAGTTATGATAAAGATATTGTGTATTTTGTTGTTGAATTACAAATTTTAGTCTATCCAAATCTAAATTCTCGCACTGACTCGATATACCCGAATGAACTACGGTCATTCAAAAAAACGTCGAAATCCATTGAAAATTAGGTTGTAGATAGACTTTTGTTTACGAAAAGAGCTTTTGGCTACACTGTGACAATACGCACTCTTTGCACAATTTTTGTTTATCGTTGCTCGCACCTCCACTTCATGAACGGTTACTCTGTTGTGCAACGCTTAATCAAAGGCGAAACAAAGCAGGGATAATTGCCGCCGCCTACCAGTCAGAGAAACGTCCCTCGAAGCACGTGTCGCTATTGTTGTGAGAACAGACATTAAAAATATTACGAAATCGTATATATGTCTCAAAGACTTGTAGTTCCTAGTACCTTTTCCTCTACACGCAATTGCAATGAGCAATTTGCGAGTTGTCTACAGAACGAGACTCAGCGTGCAGCTACAGACAAGGTCTATTGCGCAAATTTACGTAGAATGGATTTTTACTTGACGATCTACTTGTTAAAAATTATTTTGTTTTTTGTTTAAATGTTGCTTTCATAAAAGTAGTGCAAATGCTTCGATGTGCCATTTTCGGAGAGAACAAGATTCCTATCAATTCCTTAAAATTACATTTCAGCTAAAGTCCTGAATAGTTTGATGTAGACGTTGTGGCTCCGTCTAATTTTGAATCTGTACCATCAATACCTGACAATGGGTATGGTTTGAAAACATCCAAAGCTTCAGCAGTTACAAGCTTAAAAGAGATCGAAAATCATGTTCAATCTCCAATTTTGAATTTCGTGTGTAAGATTTACGTTAACATAAACTAACTCGGAACCGGGTCTGAAACCTTGAAACCATTTTCAAACACTGTATCTACTGAATGTCGCAGAATGTAAGCTATTGAGCGAAAAAACTATCTTATCGAGGCCTATGATTATGTTTCTGGGGATATTTTATATAAGGGCTTACAAGAAAATAGGGTAATTCAAAATAGAAGCATTGTCACAGCAGAATTCATTTCAATGCGAGAAGTCCTTATACAATTTTCCTCTTTCCCAGAAGTTACGAGTAAAAGTCAAATATTGAGCATATCTAGAAGCAGAGAAAGAAACGGAGCTTTATTTTAGTTTCGTGCTACGTAAATTATGGGAAGAAAAATTAAAAGAATTTGAGGATAAATTTCTTCTCACAATATTTTTGTACTGCGATGATTTTGAAATGAGTAATGACCTAGAATCCCATGCAGAAGTAAACAAATTACGTAGTGTTTACCTCCCAATACCTTGCTTGCTTCCTGAATACCGTTCAAGCGTAACAAATATTTTCACTGCTATCCTATATAAATCAAATGATAGAAAAAGATCTTCAGAGGGAAATATTGCTATTTTCAAAATACTTGTTGATGAATAAAATTTCCTTTTGCATGAGGGAATTGAACTAATCAATGATGGTGAAGTAAAAAAGTGTATTTGGCTTTAGGTTTACTGTTAGGCGACAATGAGATACTCAGCAGTGCCGCTGGTTTTATTGAGGGTCCCAATGCGAACATTTATATTAGGTTCTGTAAAATGCCAATGCACCAAATTCAACAAAGCCGCCCTTTACGAGACGAGTGTACTATAGCCTCAAATCTTACTCCGTTGAATAGAAAAATGAAATCATTGAATTATGAAAAAAAATTGGTTTCGTAGCAAGCCGCCTCTCTTAAGATACGATGAGTTGAATAAGAAGAACCAACATCATGATTTATATCTTAAATTATTTAATGATACAGTAAAGCCAAAGTTTCATGACACGAATTACTACTCACGGATTATGCTTTGTTGTTTCATGGGTGCAAATCAATTAAACTAAGTATAAGGTTGATCTAATTGTAGTTACTATTATTAATCCTGATGGCTTCGTAGAATTTGCTATATTACAAAAATTTACGACAATAAAAAGGAGGGAGGCGTTTTACCTGTTTGAAGATAATAGTAAAATCTTTCATTGAAGATTTGCATGCATAGAAAGGGATTAACTCTTATGAAAAGACATGTTGTTTGACTGAAACCATAATATCTTCCTACCTAGCTTATACTGAAGTTTTCCAGACAAAATCAGTCAAATAAGTAAGTTCAGGCAAACGTCTACCTCCAGCAGGCCAGGCGTGTCGGCATTTCTAGCGACGCCGGATGTCGTTAGAGCACGGTGCAAATGTCTTCGACCACCATTTTCTGTAACGCGGGGGTTTTTCTTTAAATATTTCTTCGTGTCTCTTCGTGAATTAAGAAGATTCTAAATTTCGAGTGTTTTTTTTTTAAATTTTTATTCATTGTGCAGTACTGCAAAACCAGTTCACAAACTATTTTTTCACTTTTGAGTTGGTGATATTGAGCTGGTTAACCTGTTAGTTGACACCCGGACTTCACTATCGAGGTACGAATAGGGTTACCCCTATTCGGCGCCTGTCATCAATATCAACGAGCTTCGAGGGTTGTTCGTGGCTTTGGCGGAATTTTTGGATTAGAAGAAAGTTTACCATGAAGCTATTAGTTCTTTGAAGGGTAAATCATTTTTTTTATCAACTTTTTAATATGCAATCACCAAAATGACTATTTAGGTATTAGAAAAGATCAGAAGTAAAACTATCACATGTGGATTAAAGTCTAATTCGGTGCAATGCTGCAAAATAACGCTCGCGGGAGCGTTCTCATGCCACTCTGACATGCTAATGTAAAATTGCGTTCTTTAATGCATAGTTTAAGTTGAAATATGACTATAAATTATACTTTATTTATTTCCTCAAGCAATTTTCTTTCAAAAATGAAAAAATGAATATAAAATAGAATACATAAAACGATTTACAATTGCATTATTATTCTATATTTCCGAATTAAGAGGATCTCTTATCAGCAACAAAGACGAAAAGCATTCAGCAGCAATACATTTTTTAAATTCCGGAAGCTGGAGGCCACCAAAGTAACGGCAAATTTTATATTAGGGCTGACGCTAACCTAATTGAGGTCTCAAGAAGACCATTAAAGGCGTTTGATATTCTGTTGATACTCTATTTTTGTTTCGGTGTCCAGTACGCACCGGAACTATGAAATTTCTATGATTTTAGCTCTGGTTGCATTATGGGATTTGAGGCAATGGAGCGGCGTCCATGTTGTGCTGCTTTGAAGGCCACCCTACTAAACATTAAAGAACGCAGTCCTGCGTTGACAGTTTGGTAAGGATACATTTAAAATATTTTACTTGACGTTTTAATAAAAGTATTAAAACTTCCAGAAGGGATTGAACTAATTTAAATGATAATTATAATAAATAATTAAAATGATTGAATCTTATTTCTGTTTCAGGATGGAGAACAGTGACGTTCCAGTAGAAATAGAAATTTAATTAATATAAAATTTATAAAATTATAAAAGTATATTGAATAAAAATGTGTTTAATGCAATACATGAGTGGAGTGGAAGCTTCTAATGTGCCCCCTAAGGGTTTACATTTTTCTTACACCTTCTCTATTCCTTTATACACCCTCCACACACTTACTTGGTGGTGGAAGAGGGACCTACAGTTTAAGGTGGGTTCTGAACCACCAAGAGCAACAGCCTTAAGTACTTAGAGAAAACCTTTTTCTCTAGAGATACCGGTCCCACGACTCTCCGGAGATGGACAACTCCCTTGCTAGGCTAGTGTTCACCGCATGGGCCACCGAGACTCTTCCAGAGTGCGAGGCGGGAATCGAACCCGCAAGCCGAAGGAGTGAGTCCAAAAGCCTACGCTTTAGCCCCCACGACCATCGTCCCACTTTTAATGCAATACATGTTTTTGTATTATTTCAGCGTTATTGACCTTTAAAGTAATTTATTATATAAATGCAAAATAAGAGGCGCTCACGCCATGCGAAGCTACCAGTCAAACCATTTGTAGCGACGAGTCACACCATTTGAAGCGACCATTGACACCATTTGTTGTGATCACTCACACCAATTGCAGCGAGCAGTCACACCAATTGTAGCAACCAGCCACACCATTTGAAGCGACCATTGACACCATTTGGAGTGATCACTCACACTAATTGCAGCGAGTAGTCACACCAAATGTAGCGGCCAGCGACATCATTTGGAACGACGAGTGACACCATTAGGAGTGACCTCTCACACCAATTGCAGTGACCATTGACACCACTTGGAGCGACCACGCCATATAGTCATTACCAACTCTAAACTAGTGTCATGCCATTGCAGTGCGATCTGACACCAAGGAATTAAGACAGTATATATTAAATATTTAAATAAATACGAGTAAAAAATTTTAAAAACTGTATTCAAATCGTCGACGAAACCCCTCTTGTGCAGACATATGTCACTTATTTAACGCCGACGTTTTTATATTGAGGACTTACCAAAAGTCAACAACGAAGGTATTAAAATTATGAACGAAAATTTCTTCATGTTTTTGCAGAGCTGCGATTCATTTCAGCGTAATTCCACAGTCCACAAAAAACGGTTAAGGGAGTATTATAAAAATTCACTGTTGCAAGAAATACATTTATGATTATTTTGCTATCTTTGGAAATTGTTTTTTGCAATGAGGAACTTTACTATCTGAAACTGTTTTAAAATATTGCGCATATTTTATTTTTGGCTGATATGGTATAGACATAAAAAACTGGGCTTCTTAATGATAAATGCTGTTTTCATATATTTATAACCTTCCCCTCATTTCCTTTGTAACGATTTCTCTATAGTAAGCTTATGTTACTTTGACATTGGCATAATTCTAGAGGTAATTTCCTCACCCCTACACGCGTTACATATTTTTCAAACGTCCCCTTACCTTAAAATAGTATTTTAAATAAATCAATAAATTTAATATTTCGTAAGCATATTATGTATCTGAGGTCGGTCAATACGCTAGACAAAAAGTAAATAACACCATAGGTTAGTTTGGTTATGATAAAGTCAGGTGTAAGCTAGTGACGACTTACCGAGTTCAGATCTTGTGTAATAAGGACTTATCAAGTCAGCAATATAGATAGTAAAATCATGAACGCAAATTTCTTCATTTGTTAGAAAAACTTCAATTCGTTTTCATTTGCGGAGAAAGAAAATCTATAATTTCTTGTTTTTCAAAATCGAATATTAACACGTGCAACCTTGCACTTAAAAATCCCATTTAAACAACATGGAGAAATTTTGAATTTTCGAAAAATTGAAGTAATTTTGTAGGGTTTTATCGAAACGTGAAAATTCTTTAGAGATTTCAGAGGGGACTCTGCGAAATAAAACCATACTTATAACTTTAATTTTCAACTGACCCTCGTCCTCCTTGCCGCACCCCCAATATGACCCAAAAATAAAAAAAAACTACATTTTTCAGTACTATTGTTACTTTTTAGCAATTTCCGTCGTCTTTTTCGTAAAAAAAATTAATAATGGACAATTTCAATATTAACCGAGACTTTGGAAACAATTTTTAATTTTTTAAACAAATGTAAATTATTAAAATAATTATTTATTACTCTAAAAAGTAAGAAATAATCGTGTTTTCTGATTGAAATGCAATTTTTTCTGATTGTTTGGAGTATTAAAATTTTCGAAAAACACTATGTAATTATTTAAACAATTATTTATTGCTTATTTTCAAAGTTTCTAAAAATTGTGGCAGAGGTTAATACTTTCTTCATATTAGTATCGTATGCTACTTTTCGTTGAATAATTACTTAATTTTGGTAAGATTCTTCCTTAGTTTAAGAAATGTCTATCTTTTTAAAGAAAATATATTTGTCCTAACAATTAATACCATTGTATATTTTCTATTCGACTAATTTGATAATTTTCACTACACCCTATTACACGGTTATAAGAAAAAATGGATTACGTTACTTTAGTTCCCGCTGTTAATTGTTTCTGTTTACTTTCAAATACAAAAAGGATGTATTTAGGGAACATTTAAAAACCAAAAGAAACAATTTGTAGGAAAGGTATTTTTGAAAAAAGTAAGCCTTTTTTGGATCACGCTTTATTTATTCCTATATTTTTTAACCACTTTTAATTTACTTAGTTAACTACTGTTTAACAATTCGCATATGGATAACGGAAGTTTTTTTAAAAGTATTATGTCATACTTATTAAGAGATGTAGGATCAGACTTGCTTTTGAGAATGCGTTATTTGATACTTGAGTGGCTTATCATTCAGGAAAATTATACCTTGGAAAAATCTATATATACCTGAAAACAAGCTGGAATTATCAAGGAATTTTTTTTACAGGATTAGAGTAGACGCCCTGAGATAATTCTGAATATAATATTTTTTAATATTTGTGTTGATATGTTCAACACATAAATATCTACAGAATATACTGATTGATAGTATAAGTTTTCGTGATCCTTAAATCCGTAAATTTTTTTGCAATTATGGATATGCGATAAAAGAAATATTTATGCCAAAAGTCTTTCCGTATATTTGCAGCTGAAAACGTGACATTTTATGAAGTTGGGGAACAAGAAAACACACTTTTTTAAGCTGTTTTTTAAGGTTAAACTCAATAAACGCGTAGGTCAATCAATTCCGACCTCAGATTTCCTTTAAGCACGCGAAAATACTGTAGATCAGACTAGTATATTTAACGGATTCTTTACATGGCGCTCGTTGAGCGGAATTGATCATTTTTTCAGTTTTTTAATTTTTGGGTATTTCAAAGCTATAGTACACTTTAATGCTCCTACAATTGATAATTGAACTGTTGAAGATAATGTTCCAAGTTGTCAATTAACCACAACAAATATTCCTTCATTTTCTTGGTATAGTGCGAATTTTGATACTTTTCTTAATTTTCTGACCCACTGTGCGCCACTCTTGTATGTATTCTCTCGGTGCTTACATCATGTACTTGGGGTTGGTTAAGACGCTAGACAAAAAGTATATAACACCATAGGTTAGTTTGATCGTGATAAAGTTAGGTGTAAGCTAGTCATGACTAAGTAATTTCTGATCATTTATATTGAGGACTTACCAAGTCAGCAACGTAGACAGTAAAATCATGAACGAACATTTTAAAAAATTAGTTAAAATTAGAGAACATGGAAGATCCATATTAAATAATAAAAATAACACTGCCTTAGCAAAACATGCTACTCTATACTCTCACAACTTTAACTTTAATATTAAAGACATTAAAATTCTTAATATTGAACTAAATGAGGAAAAAATTAACTCTTGAAATGGTTTATATTAAAAACGAAATAAATGCTATAAATTACAAAACTGACATCCAAAACCTAAGTATTATAAATCACACCTCAGAGTACGAGTATTTTGTCGTTTCGGGAATGCGACAAGGTACCAGCTGTGGATAGTGTTCAATGAGATCGATGACATAGGACCAGACAATAACGAAACGCTTCTCACATGTAAGTCAGGGGCCAGAGCTCTTGGCACTTGCGCACATATCGTTCCTGGGTTATGCACATCGCCAGCAACACGTAAAGTATCCTCAAACTTCCTTGCTACAAAGGATTCTAGACGCTGCTAATAGAGGTGAACAAGCGAACCCGAATCAATAGCCAGAAATAGTTTAATATTTCGCAAAAGCTACTGGGATTGGTTCTATTCGCTGATCATGGGTGATTAGCGTTCGGCCCTCTTGCGAAGAGTACACTGTTATTATCGGAATTTGCGCACTAGTTACTAATGTTACTTTGGGTACCATTTCTGCCTTTAAAGAAGTGATTAATTAGTCAAGTTATAATCATGGGCACTTAACATTTGATCGTTTTGAGAAGCGTACTATATGAGTCAACTGTGTAGACGAAAATATGACAGACTACGATCTGAACCGTGATTTCTATGTTCACATCGCTTTTGTAAATAAATCTATTGTAAATCGTTCTATTTACTGATCATGAGCGCTTAGCGTTCGGCACTTCCTTTAAAAAAACTTTCAAACATTTTTTAGTGGTTATAGGGTTATTCCAATTATCATTTACGAACAAACAAAAAGAAACTCTTTTAAAAACTATATTATTTTAATATGTATTTATAAATTACACTGTTATTCATAAAAATTCATCATCTCAATAAAATCTTGAAATAAATACGCTGCCACTGGTATTAGCCACAAACTGAATAATTGCATTCATTCACCAGTCCAAAACTAAAATAATTTGCTTTAAATTATTTTATCAATCAATAAAATATAACGTCTACAAATTTTTTGTTTGGTTTTTTTCAAAATCATTGGTTCCATTCAAGATTTTTTCAGTTTGAAAAAAGCCATGTATTCTTTTATAACTAAGGAATCATTTGATATGCCACTCGCATGCTCAAAATCCATAGAAAAAAACTTGTGACTGATTAAACAATTAATTTGTTAATAACTTTTCTAAAATCGCCGCGCACGAGTAAACACCTTATAAATTCGGATTCAGGAGGTCAAAATACGTGTAGGAAGCTATGGTGTTCCATAGGACCTCCATTAGCCACGTAACCCGCCCTGGCCCTAGACTATCCGGGGAGTCAGAGCTACGTTCTTCCTCCTCACTTTGAATAATAATCTTCATATTCACATTCAGCATTTTCACTGTCTTTGACATCTCTGCTTACCATTTTCCAGTTTTGCAGAATCGTATGGTATCTACGGTCTATTGGTTTGACTCTCTGTTTGCTCAAGTCTTCCTTCTTTTTTGTGTTTCTTTGTTCGTTGTGATTAGTGCTTGAGTTTCAGTGAATAGTGTTCGTTTGGATTAAAGAAAAGATTTGTGTGTGTGTCGAACAAGGGTTCGTGATGCCAGGCCTAACGTGTTCTTGCCATTCCCGAGAATTCGGTGCCAACGCTTGACGGGCGGAATATCGGCCGCAAGGTTTTTTGTTCTTTCGTCTAGTTAAATCTCCTTCAGCAATGACGTCGGCCGGAAGGTTGTCGCGTCATTATTGAAGGACATTAGAAGCGGTCCGAGTCCTCACGCCGAAAAACCGGTCCGAGGAAACAACTAGATCGGGTTGCTCGATAGTGGAGTTCGCACCGTGTACGGGCTGTACTTAAACCAAACCCTTTGACGACAAAGGAAGATCGGGCATCTCGCCCTAATCGTAGGACTAGGCTCCGTTGGGCAGGACAGGCCGCGGAAACAGCACTTCCGTTGGAAGAGAAACAGAGAGAGAGAGGCGTATCGCGGCCAGACTGACCGATCACGCTGAGCGGCAGCGGTATAGGTGATCGAAGACGCTAGGAGGCATGAAGAGAAATCACGGTGGCGAGAAGAGGAACGTCGGGCTAGAGAGCTCGAAGAGCAACGGCAGCGAGAGGAGGAAGAACGAGCCCGTCTAGCCGCACTAGCCGCACAGCCTAGGGTAGCCGGGCCACCATACGACCCGCACGTTCCCGATTTTCAAGTGTCAGGGGTTTGGGACCTTCTGCAGATACATCGAGGGATCGACGGTACGCGGGATCCACGAAGAAGGCGGCCCTTCGCCAACAGAGAAAATCCCCTGATCCTGCAGGTACCTTGGTTTATTGAAGAACCTAGGTACGTCTTCCCGCCAGTAAATTTAACCCGGCTAAACGACGTATCATCTGCCGGGCATAGTCGACCCATTATTCGGGATTGCCCGTATTCGCCACCTTGTCCTTGGGTCCTCAAGGTGGTACCATCGGTAGCTCTCGCTACCCCGGCGGCGTTTATTAAACTTCGATTTATTTCAGTAGAAGAGTCCAGCGAAGCCGGACGGGAAAATTCGTCCGAACACCCTGATTGAGGCAGTAGCACGGAGGCTAAGTCTTCCGGCCAGATTCCGCGTGATATTACTAGCTTGCCTTTACAGGCCCCTCCTAGTACCCCGACTATCAGTACCATCCAGGAGGAACAGGGTCGTAACCTTCACTTTGATAATTAGGTTGGGTGAGCTTTTAGGTTTCTAAAAAAATACAGGTCCTCAAGTGATCTCTTACCTATCGAAATTCTCTCCGGGTCGTTGAACCCACTTTGGACCCTCGCGAATAAGCAGGGATTTTCTCTCCTTTCCTTCTTCCTTATCTTTCCCTTCCCTCGACCACAAACAACAAAAATGACGCACTCGGCGACCACATAGTTTTATGTACTTAACAAAAGCTCCTAAAAGGGGTGATAAAAAGGGTGCACTTACCCGCACCCACCAGTCAAAGGAACCCGCCGCACGATATGCGAGGTCTGGATCAGTGGCTCGCCGCATGTCAGCAGTCATCCCACGGTGTGCCCACTCCCATAGAAAAGTGGTGAACGGATTATAGTAATTGCTACGTCCCCTAGGTGGTGCTCGTGTGAATTCAGAATTCGAAATGAACTTGAGCAGACGATAAACGTTCTATCGTCTGCTCAGGTCTGTTCAAGTTCACTGTAGCTGCAAGAATTATATTTTTTTTGCGTGATGAACTTGGATTCACAATGGATTTTCACCGATAACACAAACTACAAATGGAACCCAATAAAATCGATCATCGATAAAATGCAATAAAGTATTAAAGTCTGTTGGAATCGTTCTAATAGAACGAACAATCAAATGTTAAAGTCTGTTGGAATCTTTCTATGATAGATCGATTGCAACAGACTTAAACATTTGATTGCATTTGCTCGATGATAGATTTTATTTTGTTCAATTTTTGGTTTGTTTTATTGGTTATTATTATTCATGTATTTATTTCAGAAAGAGAAGTCAACATAACCGAAAAATTAAGGTGAGAAGGGTAGGAGGGGGGTCGTTTCTGTAGACAATAGTTCTTGCTACGTTCCCTAGGTGGCGCGGATCTCACATTTTGCCACAATCTATAAGTCCCCCCCCCCCAAATACATTAGAGTGGGCACACCGTGAGTCATCCTCCCCGGTATCCATACGGCCAGCACCGCCCAACTAAAACCAGCCCGGCCAGAGCGCGTTGCCACGTACCTCGCAACACTCACAGTCAACTATATCCTTCCGTCCTTCTTCCATTGCAGCCACCTACCTACCATTTCTTTCTCGCAGAGACTCACTGACCGAATAGCTTCCTACCCTCCTTCCTTGGCCTCACGCTACGCACTGTTCTTCTATCCCGTACCTACATCGAAACATCAGGGTAGAAGAAAGTTACCAAAGAAACAAATTTTCAAAAATGAATGTGATATTAACAGAAAATGTAGAGTGCCAATTGTTTCTATGTTTGAATGTAAATTATTATTTAATGCTTTTTATTTTCTTATTTATAAAAAAATTAATTAATTGTTAGATGACTAATTTTTTCACAACATCGAACTAGATAAAGATTCAATTATCCATTTTTTTCTAATTAAGTATTTTATGCTGTGCAATAATTTTTTCTTAACATTTTGCTACCACATTAAAAGTCTAAAGATTTTAAGAAGAAAAAAATGTTTTCTTTTTTTACATCTGGGTAATATTTTTTTTAATTTTCAAAGAGATAAGTAAAATCAAATCATTAAAAAAACTTATTTTAAGATTTAGAACAATAGAAGCGTCTTAATAATTTCGAAAGATTTTGAGATTAAATTTTTTTAAACAGTCATGGGAAAATTTTAAGCAGTTAATATTTTATTTTGAAATAATAATTTTAAATTTACAAAATTTCAAAATTGTTTTGAAAAAATATGGAAGATTTTGAGAAAATTATTTCCATTTTCCAGGATTTACTTTAAGTGCAGGTAAACTTAATTTTTTAGGGCGTCAAGAGAAGGAAAAATATATAGCTTAGATTCATGGAAAAATTCAAACAATTTTTTAATAATAAGTTATAAGAGATCATTACAAAAGATTACAAAACGATTCAAATTATTTTATAAAATTTAGAAAAAAGGGTTTAAAAGTTTTTTAAGCAACATCGTACCTTAATATATAATTTCAGCACCAAATTTTAGTAAATTTAAGAGATATTTAGGTTCCCCAAACAATTTCTTTCGATTTTTTAATTTGAAAAATGAGCTTTCAAAGAAAATTCAACAAGATTTTGAAACATGAAATATTTCCTTAAATTTCGAAAAAGAGTAAATTTTAAACCAAAATGTTTCAATTTAGTATAATTGAAAAATAAACAATAAAATAAACCAGACGATAAAAACGCAAACCTCTGGACACTTTTTTTTTTTAATTAAAAATCGTGAGAAAATGTGTAGGAAACTAAAAACCTATATGGTAAAGTATCACATGCCTTTAATTAAAATAACCTGAAAGGTCTCAAGTGAAGAAATAAACGTTATTCAAGTTTCTAGGAAAATTGGGGATGTTTTGAGGGAGCGTCTTACATTTGAAATAACTTTTCAAAATTTCAAGAAAAATTGCAGTCAGATATAAATATTTTTTAGAAATTAAGAGGCATTGTATATATATTCATTTTAAAAGGGTTCGAACTTTTCCTATTATTTTGTAAAATCCCGTAAAATATTTTTTTTAATCTAGATTTTTTGTTGTCGAATCTGAAATATTCAAAAATCTTTTATAATTTTCTTCAAATTTGTAAGAAATTTTTGAACATTTTGAGCCTAATTTTTTACCTTTTAAATGATTTTTCAAAATTTTTAGAAAAATTGGATTCATTAAAAAATATTTTTAGGAATTCAAGAGGATTTGCATAGATTTAAAATATTTTAAACCTTGGAATCATTTCCGAAAACTTATGGAATATTTATGATTTCTTCTGAAATTATAAAAGCCCTAAATATCTTTTGAAAAGGCTAACATTTTTCTAATAATTTGTAAAATCCTGTAAAATAAAATATATACATTTTAAATCTTCTACACTCTTTTTTTGACATCTCTGAAATATTTCAAAATGTTTTCTAATTATCTCATGAAAATTATAAAATTTGTGTAATTCTAAAAAAACTGCTGATACTTCTTTCCTTGTAAATAATTTGAAAATGTGTAAAATTAAAAAAATATCAAAAGAACATTGTTGTGTTACGTCAAAATATTGTTTCATGTATTTATATACCGAACCTCATCCTAAATATCTATTTTTATTTACAAAACGTCTATTAAGTTTTTTAAACTAATACAAAAAAAATGTCACGGAACTGCAGTTAGGTTATGGGAAGGTAATAGGGTTTAAAATAACGTTACGTAATATGTGAACAAGAATATAAGTGTTAAGAAAATTTTAACATATGAATTGTTATTATAAAATTGAGTAAATTAGAAAAATGAGTATAAAAGTGAGCGCGCGCATGTGCGCGCACATAATAGTCTAATATTATAAAAATTTACTAGATTGATCTATTACTTCTTACTGCTAGTTACACAGTAAGTCCCAGGTATAAATTTTATCTTCCAATTATCTGAAAACGCTGCAGCATGTTTATCTTACGAACGATAAAATTTATCTTTCGAAAGATAAAATTGATCGTACGTAAATATTTATTTGACATAGGCGATATGTCAAACGGCTGTGTCTAGTTTCAAAAACAAAAGCGAAACAATCACTATAAACTGACCAAATTCAACCTATCTATTCTGTAACCCTAGGTGAATAATTTGTTGGTTAAATTCATTTAAATAATTTTATACGATCCAAAAAATGAATACCGCGAGGATGTTTGAATTTATGTAGGACAATTGTTCGCTGAACCTAGACGCAGCCGTTTGACATATCGCATATGTCGAATAAGTATTTGCAAAAGATAAAATTGATCTTTGGTCAGATAAATTTTATCTTTCGTCGCATAAATTTTATGTTTCTTCAGATGAATTTGATCTTTCAAAAGATAAATGTGCTGCAGCTTTTTGATCTATTTTGAAAAGAAATTTTTTTCTGGAGTTTACTGTGCACTGTCTTTATCCAAAATGTTTTTCACCGAGGAAAGACATACATTTATGATTAATTTTCAATCTACGAAAATTGTTGTTTGGAATGAGGAACTTTACCATCTGAAACTGCTTTAAAATGTTATGCGTATTTTATTTTTGACTGATAGAGTATACAGAAATTGAAAACTGAACTTTAAAATAATAACGAATGCTTTTTTCACATATTTACTTTACTGATGAATACGTGATTTAATATTTACTGAAATTATATTGTGGGGCATTATCGATATCACCAATTAATTCATTGAATTTTTAAAATGTATCTGTTATATTTAAAGGCATAATAAAAATCAAATATTTTGTAGGCCATTCTCTCGGTGCTGATATCAAGCGTCTGGGGCTACTCAATACGCTAGAAAGAAAGTAAATAACACCTTATGTTAGTTTAGACACGATGAAGTTAGTCAGGTTTGAGCTAATTACGAACTAGTAAGTTCAGATATTTTATAATGAGAATTTACCAAGTCAGCAACGCAGGTAGTAAAATCATGAACGCAAATTTCTTCATGATTTTGCAGAACTTTAATTTACTCAGGCTTACCACCGCAATTATCAAAAATATGTTTGGATAATATATATCTTCACGGGGTAAAATACATACTCAAAGAATAGTAATGCAGTTAAATATTTTTATTCAACATCAATTAAATTTTCAATTACAAAAAATAGTTGTTAAAATACAGAAGCCGAGATAAAGAATACAAAACCAAGATACGAGGGAACAAATGAATCATGGACACTCATGGTTTCAGCATTAAAACTCATTTTTAAGATCATTTTTGTCCTGAAAAGATTTTCTCTTGTGTAAAGCTAAACAAAATCGACAAGTATTTTTTTTTTAAATGGCATATGGATATGTTACGATATGCCCATTTTTAAATTCATCGACCCCAAAAAAACGGTCCTTTTTCAAATGTTACGAAAATCTCCCACTTTTCTACTGACACTAAGCCATTTTACGGAAAAATATATGCTAAGTGTCAGTAGAAAAGTGAGCGATTCATGAAGCATTTGAAAAGGATTGTTTTCATGAAGTCAATGCATAAAAAAATCGATGTCTCATAAAATATCTATATCATATTTTAACAAGTACGTGCAGATTTTATTTCGCTCAAAATATAGAGAAAACATTCTCGGACGATAAGAAATTTCTAGTAAAATCTCACATGAAGTGACCCATATATATATTTTTCCCAGTTTATAAAGCCAGCATTGATTCACATTGTGTTGTTAAACTAAAAGGTTCTTTATCATTGGTTTTCAGATAGTATGTTCCTTGACTTGCTGGATAACTGTTGATTGCACCCATGAACGCCATTTCATTTGTAGCCGATTTCGTAAAAAAATTCCAATTGAATGTGCTCTTCAATGAGCAGAAGTCAGGACCAGGATTTGATATTTGTTCTGCTAAGTATCTATAAGATCGTCCATGAGAGCAGGCAGAAAGAAAATCTTTCAAACAACCTGGTTGTAAGAAGCCTCCATTAGGATAAAAATCGTAATTGCCCAAAATTCCTGGGTAACCCAAAAGTCCAGCATCTGTGTGTATGACTTCCACATGAAGAGCATCGTCAGGTGAAAGACGATCATCCACAGAAACAGCAAAAAACAGAGGCCAAGCTGGATCCAGACCTAAAAATAGACGTATATGTGAATTAATTGAATTACGTCCAAGGCAGTTAAAATCGAATTAAGATTGTAATATAAATGTACATACCTATAGTATGGTTCACTTTTTCGTTTACATTTTGACCAGCATATCCCATTACGTGAGCTCCAAGAGAATGACCGATCAGAGTTATCACTTCAGGTTTCATTCCATGTTTGTATAGAATATTGATAAAGTCGCCAACGTATTTTCCTACACGTGCTGAAAATAATCTAGCTACTGTATAGCTACCGTTAGATAAAGGGCTCCAGTTGACTGTGATGATATTCGAATCTGTTGTGTTCTGCAGAGCTAGAAAAATATGAAATTTAAATGTATTACTTTGAACCGGAATTTTTTTGTTCATTTGAAAAAGGAGATTTCTACAGAGCTTCAACTGTTCTACCGACGAAAAGTATGAGAACTCGGAACACGGTCATAAAGTTGACTGTCAATATTACTTTTTTTGTACAGAATATTTTCCAAATTGAATAGTTTTTTATTAAAACAAGATAAATACTTCGATTTTAAATTAATAGCTTAACATATTTTTGTGTTAAAAGCATTTGAATTGCGCAGTCAAACATTTAAATCTAACTATCTATTCAAATCGTTACTTTATGGTAAGTCATATTAAATATTTGATGTTTCAACATTAAAAGAGTTAGGGCACTGACTAGTATCACGGAATTGTATGTAATGTTAGCCCTAAATATACTGGAAAAGGGTTTAGACTCAAAAAAATTTCGTAACATTAGATGGTTCATTCGTTAAAATCTTAAAGTTTTTCATTGCACAGTTTTGAATTAAAATAGTTTATAATTAAAACTTTTTCATTCATAGTTAAAGGTGTTCAAAAGTGAATAATTATATATTAAAACATTAAAAATTATTCCGTTTCAAATTGGAAAAGTCAATATTTGGTTAATATCAGATCGGGCTCTACAAAATTAAAAATTGGAAACAGCACGTTCTACCAATATAACTATTTTCATTCTGAATCTTTCTGCCGGCTAAAAATCCTTGCTGCGTTCATATTGTCTCCTAATTGTATTGGAAACTTAAGCTTGTATACTGTCTGCTAATTTTTCTTTTACATGTTTTGCCTCGTCCACAAAACACCAGCGTTTCATCCGAACCCTTACCCTCCACACAGCCCCTAAAAAATATGAAAACTACATTTTTACATATTATCATTAATTTTCAGCGATTTTCGCAATTATTTAAACAATTATTTAGTCAGAAAAAATGAAAAAAATAATCGTACTTTCTGATTAAAATGCAATGTTTTGTCATTGTATGTGTTTCATTTTATTTCATTTTTTTGTTATCGATAAAAATATAGATTGTTACAAGAAAATTGAGATTTATAAACATTGAAAGAAATGTGTCAAGATTATGTAATTATTTAACAAAACGTAGCTTAGGATACTAATTTTAAAAAGGGAGTTAATAACTGTGTCTCAATTTTTAGAAATTTTCAAAATAGACAATACATAATTGTTTAAATAATTTCATAAATTTTTTAGAAATATTTTCTACGGCTAAAAACGACCAAAACAGACATTTCAATCAGAAAATCCCTAGAAAGTTCCGCACGATTCGATGAAACCCTGGAACAAGCGTTAAGTTTTTTAAAAATTCAAAATTTCCCCAAATTTTTGGGAGTTGTCTTGCCCTGTAGATCGAAAAGCGTTTTTTGAACACTCTATTATACATATTAACATTTTCGTACTTGGAGGAAATTAATTATCTATCGGAATCTTTATGAAATATTTATGAAATTTTATAATTACCATATCGATTTAAAGTACACGAAAAGCCGTCGGAAGAAGAAGCATATCCATGCGTTATGATGTAGGTGGGTCGTTCTTTATTAAAATTACTTTCGTTTAATATTCTTTCATTATTGACTCCTAAAATTTGAAATTCATCGCCGGATTCTTTAGTGTAAAGTTTGAAAGTTACTAGTTTGTCCAGGTCGGTAAAAACGTTGAGTAAATTAAAATCAGGAAGATCTAACTGCAATTTGACAGGATTCTCAAACCCGTCAAAAATAGTAAGTGATTCATTCATAAATAACTTAATTTGTGACTTGAAAAAATCTCCAAGCAGTCCCTGAATTTCCAGAAGTGCATTTTCTCCTCCATCGCCTCCATTTATTGAAGAAGTGTCTGGCATCGAAGTTGTTTCTTCATTGGTGGCATCGGGTAGCACAATGCCTGGAAGAAGAGCATAAGAAAAAACAAGTTTAGAGATATGCCACAAAGATTATTATATTTTGGATTTTAGAAAGGTTTATAATTTTTCCCTACTTTTTAGGGGTGATAATATATTTTAGGATAAATACACAAATATTTTCTTTTTCAGGGTTTTTCGTAGACCCTGATCGAAACCCTTATACTTTCATTGGGATATCTGTAATTCGTCCGCCCTGTTTTAGGCGAGGGTTTAGATCAAACTTATGTTATTAATAATAAATTTAGTCCAGGGGTAAGTGAGTCACAACTGATTCACTTTGATTATATATCAAATATTTAAATATATGCGAGTTGAAGATTTTAAATACCAATTAAAATAGTCGACGAAACCACTTTTGTGCACGCATATGAAACTTACTTAATGTCGATATTCTTATATTAAGGACTTACCAAATGTCAGCAGTGTAGGTAATATAATGACGAACGCAAATTTCTTCATCTTTTAGCAGAGCTCTAATTTATTTCAGCGTAGTTCCACAATCCAAAAAATTGGTTTAGGTGGTATTATAAAAATGTACTCGATTGATCTACTGCTTCTACTGTCAGTCACTGACTTTATCCAAAATGTTTTTCACCAAGGCAAGAAAAATACATTTATGATTATTTCGCAGTCTTTGAAAAATGTTGTTTGAAATGAGGAACTTTACTATCTGAAACTGCTTTGAAATAATAACGAATGTTTTTTTCATATATTTATCAACTTCGCCTCTTTGCCTTCGTAACGCTTTATCTATAGTAAGCTTACGTAAATTTATCGTAGGCGTAATACTAAAGGTAATCCCCCTCCGCGTTTGTACATGCGTTGCATCTTTTTTGAACTTCCCCTGACCTTAAAATTATATTTTAAATAAATCAATAAATTGAATTTTTCGTAAGCATATCTAAAGCTAATGAAGTAATTGATTAATTTGAGTATCAAGTATAAAATTCCACCCTAATAGTCTGGTTTTCCATTAGACTTTGCCAAAGGGGAGGTTGTTGATAAATTCGTGATTATATATTAACTGCAATTACATTTTGAAACCTTATCAATCTCACCAATAAATGAGTTGAGTTTTTTAAATGTATTACTTATATTTAAAGGCATAATAAAAATCACATATCTGACGCGATCCGAGAAAAGGGACCTCCTAGGCAAAAATGAAACTTTGCAGGACGAGTGATTAAAGAAATCTCGAGCTCGAAGCAGCGGAACGTAGGAGAAGTCTCAGCGGAGTATTCTGACCCCCACTCTTTACAGTTCGATCGTGTTTCCCCATCTATTCTTCTACCATGCACGCGTCTGTAATCGAGTTCAAGTTCTGCCGTATATTGTCCTGCGTTGCAGAATTTTTAATTAATAACTTATAAATTTAAATTAAAAATTAAATTTTCAAATTTCTCGCAAACTGGAACGCGCCTGGGGCACGTGCTTTTCACACCTCGCGCTTCCGCACAGTGGTCTGGAATAGGAATTTACTGTTCATAATCGCCCAGAGGTCGTATTTCTTAACCGATTTAAAAGTTTTTTTTTTAGAAATGCTCAGCAATTAACTTTTAAGATAATTGTGGTTTGCTTTTAAAAAAAAATTTTTTTTTCACAGACTAACAATATATAAACAAATATAGTGACAAAATTGACCATTTTAGATTTGTGAATTTTTATCTCAAGAAAAAATACAGATAGAAACTCACTATCAGCCGGAATTATTTCACATGCATTCATAGAACATAATTAATTTTAATAATATTCAGCTTAATTATAATAAACAATTTTTATAAACAAATTCTTATTATTGTTTTTTTATCATAGAGAAAAAAGTTTATTTCACACTAGTTGCTAATAATTTTTATAAGAGTGATAATTTGTAACAAAAAAATTACCATGAGTTAATAACTATTGATTTATAAACATTTCTATAAACAAATTCTTTATAATCGAGAATTGATTTTTCTGAACAAAAGTGATTCACAATTGTCTTTAAAGCCATTTATATACTTTAAGCTTTATCAAGCATAAATAATATAGATTGTTTATAACAATTTGGTTAAACAAGTCTCCTAATCGGCCGTTTCCTCGTAGAAAAAAATGTTTTTTTTTTTTTATAATTATTAGAGTGACATTTATTGCGGTGACTAACCAACGAAATTAAATAAAGAATGATTTATATGAATGTTATAAACAATTTTTTCAATAAAACTATGGTTTATCTTTTGAACATTCAAAAAGGACGGGTTTTCACTGAAATTATCCGACAATAAACTAATAGTGATTCCAAAATTGGATAAGGGATATTAAATAATAATTTTTGTAATTGTTAATAACAATTTTAAAACAATGCGTGACAATCTGCGGTTATCGCAGAAAAAAAGTTATTTTTCTTTCAATCAATTTTGTGTTATTGCATCAATGAAAAAATTGATACCTATAATAATAATGAGATTATTATAAAAAACTTAAAATAAATAAATTACGATTCAGATCGAGTTCTTGATCAAGTTCAACTTCAACTTTTTCCCATTCAGGCTTCAAGGATGCAATGAAAAGATCTGAGCACTCAAGGAGTTTGTGAATAAGGTCGTGCATAGTATGCAATCGAGAGATTTTTCGTGTGTTGAACTGTCGAATGTACTTCATATCCTTGTTCCTGGCTTCAGAAGCTTCTTCGGAATACATGCCAATTGGCAGCATAAAATTCTCCATAACTACACAGCGCATACAGTTTTCCTGTCCTAAAACCATACTCGTAGAAAAACAGAGGAAGAATTTTTCTGCTACTAACTAACGTTTGTAGTATTTTTCTAAACATTTTAATGAGTTCTTTAGTTAGTCCAGATATTTGTGACACTTGATCAACATTCAAGAAAAACCTACGAGCCGTATTACCACAATTAGAGTTGCTAGATCCTTGATTTGGTTGATCAATTATTGACCCCATCTTCTTTTGAAATTCGTTGCAAATACTTTTCTTAGCTTCTTTCATCGTTTCTTTATCCTCTTTCTTGCATGTGCTCCATTTGCAGATTTGTAATCGATAAGCAATATGCAGTATACACTCCATGAATTTAATGCAGGCATACAAAGTAGAAAGACCAAATTCTAAGCTGAATACAATTTCTTTCTTCTGCTTTACACGCTCTAGATCATTCATTTGTGATGGTGTCGCTTTGCAAATGTAGCAAGTAGAAGATAATGGAGTATCAGTGAGAGCTGCACGAACTTTTTCATCCAACATAGTTAACTTCATTTCTGTTGTCACTATATACACACCATTGGTCGTAGTAACGGTTGTGGGTCTAAGCTTCTAAACTTGTGTCTTAATATTTTTGATTTCCGATTTCGTTAATTCCTTTGTTTCCTTTGCATATTTAATCATGATAGGTATACAACGCTTGGGAGAGGAACTATGAGGATTCATCCAAAGTGTTTCTCCCGTGTTCTTTACCATCAACCATATTGGCATTATTAATGCTGTGAAAAAAAAGTTATCGGTCAAATCGTTGTTATTAAACTTCTGATTGTATTTTGCATCAGTTGGCAGTCCATCGATGCCATATTTAATTTCAAAGTCAAAATAAGTGATCTTTAATCTATTCTCAGAAATCGGAAGGCATAAATTCGGATCTTTAAAACGACGTTGAATAGTATGATCAATAAGAAACTGAATCTTAACCATGGCTTCTTCTTCCGATATTCGAATAATTGAAGGATATCAATCTTTTTTAATCTCTAATACATTCACATATGAAGGATAAATGTCAGCCTTTCTTTCTTTGGCTTGTAAGTGAATAGTATTATATTGATACTTTGATAGTCTGATCTGTTGCATTAAAGCTAAAGCTTCTTGTGAAGAGTATGGAACATATGATTGACAGTCAGATTTACCTGAAATGTTTAAATTTTCCGTATCGTCAGAATTCAAAAGAACGACTGTAGTATTTGCAATTTTTTTCTTCCACTCTTTCGTAAACTTCGCAGAAATGCATTCTGTATCTTGGAGCCATAAAACTCTCTTCAATGGACATTAATTTTCGTCTCTTTGTCACAGCAGAAGCATCTTCGCTTTTCGAACCTCTTTTCAAACTTACTTTTATACTTAAACATTCTTTCAATTTTTTCTAAAATATAGGTAAAAAAATACAAATTCAATTGATTAGCTACTATTTCTAGATGCCCAGGATCAAGATTGTACTCAGTTTGCATGAAACTTAACAAACCTTGCACGTCAGTACTCTCATTGGCAATAAGAAAATCAGAAGGGACCTTCTTACCTACTTTGAGAGTATCGATTTTTTATTAGAAATAATAATACAAACAATTGAAATGTACAAACCTGCAGAAGATATTTTAAAATGACGCCAAAAGCAAATCATATAAAGATAATTTCAACGCAGCCTCTCTCAGTTATATAAACGAAAATTATGATTTCTCTTGCGAGAGCGCGTGCGAAAGATACCCACCTAGCGGTGAACCTGGAACTATACTTTTTAGTTAAGAGTTACTTGTTCTTCATTTGTTTTTCATGAAGTTACGTACAAAACAAATGAAAGATAAGTGACTTCTGAATACGCAAGTACAGCGTTATTGCACCTTATTTTCACTTGTTCCTCATTTATTTTTCAGGAAGTTGCATAAAACAAATGAAAGATAGGTGACTTCTAAAAACGCAAGTACCGCGTTATTGCTATGGACAGTTTGCTACAGAAATTTTTATTAACAATTACGCAAACTATTATTTAATGTCCCATATCTAATTTTGGAATCTCTGTTAGTTTATTGACGGATAATTTCAGTGGAAAACCGTCCTTTTTGCCTGTAAAAAAAAATAAATCATAGTTTTGTTAAAAAATTGTTTATAACAATCATATAAATTATTATTTATTTAATGTCATTGGTTAGTCACCGCAATAAATGTCACTCTAATAATTATTTAAGAAAAAAACATTTTTTTTTTAAGAGGAAACGGCCGATTAGGAGACTTGTTTACCTAAATTGTTATAAACAGTCTATATTGTTTATGTTTTTATGAAGCTTAAAGTATATTAATGGCCTCAAAGACAATTGTGAATCACTTTTGTTCAGAAAAATCAATTCAGCTATGAGAAAAACTCGTTTATAAAGAATTTGTTTATAGAAATTGTTTATAATAATTAAGTTCAATATTATGAAAATTAATTATGTCCTATGAATGCGTCTGCAATAATTTCGGCTGATAGTCAGTTTCTATCTGTATTTTTTCTTGAGATAAAAATTCACAAAGCTAAAACGGTCAATTTTGTCACTATATTTGTTTATATATTGTTGCTCTTTGAAAAAAGTTTAAAAAAAGCAAACCACAACTCTCTTAAAAATTAATTGCTGA
The DNA here is from genome assembly GCF_010883055.1 of Belonocnema kinseyi. Classification (NCBI taxonomy): domain Eukaryota; kingdom Metazoa; phylum Arthropoda; class Insecta; order Hymenoptera; family Cynipidae; genus Belonocnema; species Belonocnema kinseyi. The sequence continues at coordinate 75,591,848 of NC_046657.1, read as the reverse complement.
GCATTTATAAAATAAAACTTTTAAATCGGTTTAGAAATACGAACTGTAGGCGATTATGAACAGTAAATTCGTATTCCAGACCACTGTGAGGCGTCCTGTGACGTATGAGTCTGCCTTCCAATGAAGTGGTGAGAGCCAGTGACGACATTTCTCCTTATTCTGCGATAAACGGGACCCATTTATTTCAGAAGCCTTGCAATAAGCGGGTCTTTCTGTATCTATTTTTACACAGAAACACGAACACTGCGCATGC